>NW_028319859.1:90000-255000 GCF_062004578.1 Staurois parvus
CTGATGGGCATTGATAGGCATCACTGATGGGCACTGAAAGGCGGAACTGACTGGCACTGATAGGTGGCACTGACTGGCACTGATGGCCGACACTGAAAGGCAGCTCAGATGGGCACTGATATGTGGCAGTGATGTGGCACTGACAGCTGGCACTGATGGACACTGACAGGTGGCACTGCTGGGGCTACACTGATCATCAGGGCACATCTCCCCTCACTGGCTCTCCTCTCCTCTGTCAGTGTGACAGCTCGTGAGGAGAGAAACGCTGATAACCGGCATTTCCCTGTTTACATACCATCAGCTGTGATTGGACACAGCTGATCACATGACCGAGCCGACATCTTCAGCTCCTTCCGTGGATCGGTGATCCGCTGTGTCCGAGAGACACAGCGCAACGCCGATCGCCGCGCTGCGCGTTCCCTTAGCCACGCATGCGCAGTGAGAATTGGAGGATGTCATATGATGTCCTCCCAGAACGAGAGAACCGCCTTGCGCCCGTCATTGGACTATATGGCGGGCAGGAGGCAGTTAAAGGCATAAATACTGTACAGGGACATGATTAAAAATTAATTCATAAATGCATCGAAAACCAATTAATTCGTTCCGGAGGTCAGAAAAATGTAAAAAAAAGTCTTATCTGTTCAAAACTCCTTATAAAGTGCACTTTAAAGGCACGGGGCCGGCGCTATAAACCTCCCAGGCGCAATGCATTCTGGGGAAACTTGCTTCACATTGCGAAAACATTTTTTAAACCAAGTCATTATTTTCAATGGATTTTCATTGGTATACCGAAAATTCCGCTAACCGAGGCGTTCATAAACCGAGGTGCGCCTGTATATATATATATACTGTATACTGATCAGACATTCTGAGCACTGACAGAAAAGTGAATGACTATCTCATGACAATGGCACCTGAAAGTGGGGGGGATATATTAGAGAGCAAGTGAATATGTTGTCCCTGAAATTGAAAGCAGAAAAAATAGGCAAGTGTAAGGAGTTGAGGGACTTGTGTCCCCAAGAGTATGAGAACTCAGGTCCCAAGTCCCCAACTGGATGAGAGTCAAGGCCCCAATTCCTCGAGATCACGAGAGCCAAGTTCCCAAGAGGTTGAGAGCCAAGGCCCCAAATCCCCAAGAAAATGAGAACAAGGCCCCAAGTCCCCAAAATAATGAGTGCCAAGGGTTCAAGTAATCAAGAGGATGAGAACCAAGTCCCCAAGAGGATGAGAGCTAAGTCCCCAAGTGGATAAAAGCCAAGACCCCAAGTTTCCAAGGGAATGAGAGCCGAGGCCCAAAGTTCCCAAGAGGATGAAAGCCAAAACCTCAAAAAAATGAGACTTAAGACCCCAAGGCCCCAAGGGGATGAGAAACAAGGCCCCAAGTTTCCAAAAGGATGCAAACCAAGTGCTCAAGTCCCCAAGCATATGAGAACCACCAAGATCCTAAGTCCCCAAGAAGATGAGAACCAAGGCCCCCTGCCCCGAAGAGGATGAGAGCCAAGGCCCCATATCTCCAAAGAATGAAAGCCAAGGGTCCAAGTCTCCAAGAAGATGAGAGCCAAGGCCTCAAGTCCCCAACTGGATGAGAGCCAAGGCCCCTATTCCTCAAGATCATGAGAGCCAAGACTCCAAGTCCTCAAGAGAATGAGACTCAAGGGTCCAAGTCCCCAAGAGTATGAGAACTCAGGTCCTAATTCCCCAATTGGATGAGAGCAAAGGCCCCAAATCCCCAAGATCACAAGAGCCAAGGCCCCAAGTCCCCAAGCGGTAGAGAGCCAAGGCCCCAAATCCCCAAGAAAATGAGAACAAGGCCCAAAGTCCCCAAGTCCCCAAAATATTGAGAGCCAGGGTTCAAGTAATCAAGAGGATGAGAACCAAGTCCCCAAGAGGATGAGAGCCAAGTCCCCAAGTGGATGAAAGCCAAGACCCCAAGTTTCCAAGGGAATGAGAGCCGAGGCCCAAAGTTCCCAAGAGGATGAAAGCCAAGACCTCAAGTCCTCAAAAGAATGAGACTTAAGACCCCAAGGCCCCAAGAGGATGAGAACCAAGGCCCCAAGTTTCCAAAAGGATGCAAACCAAGTGCTCAAGTCCCCAAGCGTATGAGAACCACCAAGGTCCTAAGTCCCCAAGAGGATGAGAACCAAGGCCCCCTGCCCCCAAGAGGATGAGAGCCAAGGCCCCATATCTCCAAAGAATGAAAGCCTAGGGTCCAAGTCTCCAAGAAGATGAGAGCCAAGGCCTCAAGTCCCCAACTGGATGAGAGCCAAGGCCCCTATTCCTCAAGATCATGAGAGCCAAGACTCCAAGTCCTCAAGAGGATGAGACTCAAGGGTCCAAGTCCCCAAGAGTATGAGAACTCTGGTCCCAAGTCCCCAATTGGATGAGAGTCAAGGCCCCAATTCCTCGAGATCATGAGAGCCAAGGCCCCAAGTCCCCAAGAAGTTGAGAGCCAAGGCCCCAAATCCCCAAGAAAATGAGAACAAGGCCCCAAGTCCCCAAAATAATGATTGCCAAAGGTTCAAGTAATCAAAAGGACAAGAACCAAGTCCCCAAGATCATAAGAGCTAAGTCCCCAAGTGGATGAAAGCCAAGACCCCAAGTTTCCAAGGGAATGAGAGCCGAGGCCCAAAGTTCCCAAGAGGATGAATGCCAAGAACTTTAGTCCTCAAAAAAATGAGACTTAAGACTCCAAGTCCCCAAGAGGATGAGAGCCAAGGCCCCAAGAGGATGAGAAACAAGGCCCCAAGTTTCCAAAAGGATACAAACCAAGTGCTCAAGTCCCCAAGCGTATGAGAACCACCAAGGTCCTAAGTCCCTAAGAGGATGAGAACCAAGGCCCCCTGCCCCCAAGAGGATGAGAGCCAAGGCCCCATATCTCCAAAGAATGAAAGCCTAGGGTCCAAGTCTCCAAGAAGATGAGAGCCAAGGCCTCAAGTCCCCAACTGGATGAGAGCCAAGGCCCCTATTCCTCAAGATCATGAGAGCCAAGACTCCAAGTCCTCAAGAGAATGAGACTCAAGGGTCCAAGTCCCCAAGAGTATGAGAACTCAGGTCCTAATTCCCCAATTGGATGAGAGCAGAGGCCCCAAATCCCCAAGATCACGAGAGCCAAGGCCCCAAGTCCCCAAGCGGTAGAGAGCCAAAGCCCCAAATCCCCAAGAAAATGAGAACAAGGCCCCAAGTCCCCAAAATAATGAGAGCCAAGGATTCAAGTAATCAAGAGGATGAGAACCAAGTCCCCAAGTGGATGAAAGCCAAGACCCCAAGTTTTCAAGGGAATGAGAGCCCAGGCCCAAAGTTCCCAAGAGGATGAAAGCCAAGACCTCAAGTCCTCAAAAGAATGAGACTTAAGACCCCAAGTCCCCAAGAGGATGAGAACCAAGTCCCCAAGAGGATGAGAGCTAAGTTCCCAAGTGGATGAAAGCCAAGACCCCAAGTCCTCAAAAGAATGAGACTTAAGACCCCAAGTCCCCAAGAGGATGAGAACCAAGGCCCCAAGTTTCCAAAAGGATGCAAACCAAGTGCTCAAGTCCCCAAGCGTATGAGAACCACCAAGGTCCTAAGTCCCCAAGAGGATGAGAACCAAGGCCCCCTGCCCCCAAGAGGATAAGAGCCAAGGCCCCATATCTCCAAAGAATGAAAGCCTAGGGTCCAAGTCTCCAAGAGGATGAGAGCCAAGACCTCAAGTCCCCAACTGGATGAGAGCCAAGGCCCCTATTCCTCAAGATCATGAGAGCCAAGACTCCAAGTCCTCAAGAGAATGAGACTCAAAGGTCCCAAGTCCCCAATTGGGTGAGAGCCAAGGCCCCAATTCCCCAAGATCATGAGAGCCAAGGCCCCAAGTCCCCAAGAAAATGAGAACAAGGCCCCAAGTCCCCAAAATAATGAGAGCCAAGGGTTCAAGTAATCAAGAGGATGAGAACCAAGTCCCCAAGAGGATGAGAGCTAAGTCCCCAAGTGGATGAAAGCCACGACCCCAAGTTTCCAAGAGAATGAGAGCCAAGGCCCAAAGTTTACAAGAGGTTGAGAGCCACGGCAAATCCCTCCAATCCATCCCTGGAAAGCTTTCACCTGCTGAGCCTTCAATCTGTAGGTGCCATTCGTGTCGTTTATTTTCCGATAGGTGGGAAGAACTGAAGGCCAGGTAGTGCGTCTTCCTTCCCTGCGCCGAAGATGATGGATGCGGCTCTCGTTCAATTTGTAATGTGCTACAACGTCTCCCCAGGAAGCACATTTGGTAGTCGGTGCGGCTCGCTCAGTGATAAATGGGGCAATCAGCGTGACAAGAGACTGATGGTAAATCTCACAATTTCTTCGGAACAAATGGAGCCCATTTTATGGGGATTTTATCGTTTCTCCAGACTGAACTGACTGTTTTATCAATCAACTGTTTATTCATTTTGTATCATCGCGGCTGAGGCACACAAACCTTTCACCCTGAAAAATTAGGGAATATTTCAGGAATCTTTACAGGGTGTTTGTGATTGGATAGAAATATATGTACCTGGTAGATTTTTTTTTTTAAATATTCATTAGGAAAAGTGCACCCTTTTTATTATTATTACTTTATTAATTTTTGGCACTTTTCAAAATCAACACTTTGTTTTTATATAAAATAAAATTAAAAAAAACTATTAAAAACCTTAATGGGACACCCCAAGTTATTAGGCCAAATACAGTTAGAATTGTGTCAATACCTGTGACGTTCGTCCGATTAATTCTTTCATAAATAGAGCCCCCTTTTTTTTTCAGAAAAAATATATTATACACAACAAAAATGATTTTTTTTATAAATAGAGCCCCTTTTTTTCTTAGAAAAAATATATTAAACACAACAAAAATAATTTTTTTATAAATAGAGCCCCTTTTTTTTCTTAGAAAAAATATATTATACACAACAAAAATAATAGATTCCCCAATAATGCCATAATGCTTTAATCATTAATGCCTTATTATGTTTTTTCCTTAAATATCTAAGCAAGCAAAATATCACATTTTTAGCTGGTGAACATAGGAAAATTGCCGTATTAAGCCAAATTTTTCCAGCAATTTTTTTTGTTTTGTTTTATAAATAGACCCCCCTTTTTTTTCTTCTGAAAAAATAATATAAACAACACTTGTGGTTTTTGTTGGCCAATAATAATAGTAAACAAATCAATAATCCCAGGAAATCAATATATTAACCCAAACTTTGTCCTATTAATTTTTTTATAAATAGACCTTTTTTTGTATTTTTTAGAGAAACACTATACACAACACTGGTGATTTACATTGGCTAATAATATTAATAATGCAATAAATAAATAATGCCATGTTTTAAGTTTTTCAATAAGTTTGTTTTATTAATTTTTTTTTTTCTGAAATACCTCAATCAGGAAAATATGGCATTGTGATTAGAGATGAGCGAATCGAACTTGGCGAAGTGGAATTCGTTTCGAATATTAGGAAAAATTCGATTCGCACCGAATCCGAATTTTAGCAAACTTCGGATGCACGAATCGAATTTTCCCCGATCAGCCGGCCAAAAGTGTCACTGCAGAGAGCTCCGCTATTTCTGACAGTTCTCTGACAGTTCCTTCACATTTACAGCGGTTGAAACATTGTATCTATTTGTTTCCATTTAGGATACAGATGTTTTTATTCGGAAATAAATAGATACAATGTTTCAACCGCTGTACATGTGAAGGAACTGTCAGAGAACTGTCAGAAATAGCGGAGCTCTCTGCAGGGACACTTTTTGCTGTACTGGAATTCTTCTTCTTTTGATTCTTCTTCTTCTTTTCATTCTTCTTCTTCTTCTTTTGATTCTTCTTTTTCTTCTTTTCATTCTTCTTCTTCTTCTTTTCATTCTTCTTTTCATTCTTCTTCTTCTTCTTTTCATTCTTCTTCTTCTTCTTTTCATTCTTCTTTTCATTCTTCTTCTTCTTCTTTTCATTCTTCTCATTCTTCTTTTCATTCTTCTTCTTCTTCTTTTCATTCTTCTTCTTCTTCTTTTCATTCTTCTTTTCATTCTTCTCATTCTTCTTTTCATTCTTATTTTCATTCTTCTTCTCATTCTTCTTTTCATTCTTCTTCTTCTTCTTTTCATTCTTCTTCTTCTTCTTTTCATTCTTCTTCTTTTCATTCTTCTTTTCATTCTTCTTCTTCTTCTTTTCATTCTTCTTCTTTTCATTCTTCTTTTCATTCTTCTTCTTCTTCTTTTCATTCATTCTTCTTCTTCTTTTCATTCTTCTTCTTCTTTTCATTCTTCTTTTCATTCTTCTTTTCATTCTTCTCCTTTTCATTCTTCTTCTTCTTCTTTTCATTCTTCTTCTTCTTCTTTTCATTCTTCTTTTCATTCTTCTTCTTCTTCTTTTCATTCTTCTTCTTCTTCTTTTCATTCTTCTTTTCATTCTTCTTTTCATTCTTCTTTTCATTCTTCTCATTCTTCTTTTCATTCTTCTTCTCATTCTTCTTTTCATTCTTCTTCTTCTTCTTTTCATTCTTCTTTTCATTCTTCTCATTCTTCTTCTCATTCTTCTTTTCATTCTTCTTCTTCTTCTTTTCATTCTTCTTCTTTTCATTCTTCTTTTCATTCTTCTTCTTCTTCTTCATCTTCTTCTTCTTCTTCTTCTTCTTCTTCTTCATCTTCTTCTTCTTCTTCGTCGTGCCCCGTGACTGCCCAAATGAGTGAAGTGTGCGGTGATTCTAAGATCGACGGCACTCATCTGCATGTCATACTGACTGACAGTATTATTTCTCTTCCCCAGCAGACTCCAAGGGCATTTAAATTAAAGGTACAGTGTTCTGCACTAATATAAAGGCTCTCTGAAGCCTAGAAACCCTTTTAATAAGTTAAATTCGCAGCGAATAAATTCGCATCGAATCGAATTTCTCCCGAAAATTCGGCGAATCAGCCGAATCGAATTTTTGAATAATTCGCTCATCTCTAATTGTGATCACTAGATGGTGCTGAAGATTTTAGGAAATCAAAAAATTAAAACAAATTTGTCCAGCGATTTTTTTTTCTGTTTTGTTTTATAAATAGACCCCCCTTTTTTTTCTTATGAAAAAATAATGTGCACAACACTGGTGGTTTTTTTTGCCCAACAATAATAGTAAAGAAATCAATAATGCCAGGATATCAATGTATTAACCCAAAATTTGTCCTATTAATTTTTTTTATAAATAGACTTTTTTTTTAATTTTTTTAGAAAAACATTATACACAACACTAGTGGTTTTTGTTGGCTAATAATATTAATAATAAAATAAATAAATATTGCCATGTGTTAAGTGTTTCAATAAGTTTGTTTCAATAAGTATTTTTTTTTTTCTGAAATACCTCAATCAGGAAAATATGGCATGGTGGTCACTAGATGGAGCTGAAGATTTTAGGAAATCAATATATTAAAACAAATTTTGTCCAGAAATTTTTTTTTCTGTTTTGTTTTCTAAATAGACCCCCTTTTTTTTCTTCTGAAAAAAATTATTTACACAACACTGGTGGTTTTTGTTGGCCAACAATAATAGTAAACAAATCAATAATGCCAGGAAATCAATGTATTAACCCAAAATTTGTCCCATTCATTTTTTTATAAATAGACCTCTTTTGTATTTTTTAGAAAAACATTATACACAACACTGTTGGCTAATAATATTAATAATAAAATAAAGAAATAATGCCATGTTTTAAGTGTTTCAGTAAGTTTGTTTCAATACATTTTTTTTCTGAAATACCTCAATCGGGAAAATATGGCATTGTGGTCTCTAAATGCAGCTGAAAACTTTAGGAAATCAACATATTTAAACAAATTTGTCCAGTGATTTTTTTTTTGTTTTGTTTATGTTTTGTTTTATAAATAGACCCCCTTTTTTTCTGAAAAAAATTATATACACAACACTGACAACACTGGTGGTTTTTATTGGCCAACAATAATAGTAAACAAATCAATAATGCCAGGAAATGAATGTATTAACCTAAAATTTTGTGGTTTTTGTTGGCTAATAATATTAATAATAAAACAAATAAATAATGTCATGTTTTAAGTGTTTCAATAAGTTTGTTTCAATAAGTGTTTTTTTTTTCTAAAATAGCTCAATCAGGAAAATACGGCATTGTGGTCACTAGATTATTTTTGTTTTGTTTTTTTTAAAGAAAAAATAATACACAACACTGGTAGTATTTGCTGACCAACAATAATAGTAAATAAATCATAATAATATAAATAATATAAATAATAGTAAATAAATCATAATAATATAAATAATAGTAAATAAATCAATAAATAATGCCAGAAAATCAGCGTATTGAACCAAAATTCATCCGTTGAATTGAAAAAAAAAAATGCAATGCTGGTGGTATTTGTTGACCAATAATAATAACAAATAATAAATATAATATGTTACCAATAAAAATTGTAGAGTGTCCAAATATCTAATAATAAATTAGAAATATAATCAAGTGTCAAAATAATTATGAAAAAATTCCTCGTGCTTATAGATTGACGATCTTTATTGCGCCTTGCAGCAATTCATCCACGCATGAACCACTGGGCGGCAATGGGTGTGCCCTCCCCTTAGTGGTTGGACCCCGCTGATCAAAAGATAGCAGGTCAAACATTGCCTGATTTTATTCTATTTCATTTATTCTGAATTAATTTTCTTTAGAAAATGGTAAATTTCATGCGTTTTGTAATCTGAGGGCACCACCACTGATGTCGAGTTTCGACCAACCAAGCCTTTAATTTTCACAAGTAAAGAACTTTCGTGGCCAAGAATTATTTTTTTTTTTTTTCCAGGTCACAGCTTGATTCTTCCATCGTTGATTAGAACTTAGTTCATTTTTCAAAAAATCCCCAACACATTGCTTAAATTCAATGGCGGCTCGAAAATCGGCCGTCGATGTGTCCCACTAATGGTGTGAAATTCGAATGAAAATTCTTAGAAAAGGTTTTTGAAAGAAAATTATTTTGGAATTCGAGTCGTGTATTATTAAAAATGAAAATGCGTTTACAAGCTTTGGATAAAATGTATACATCAGTTTCACTCTGCATTCACATGCACTGGCCAGAATATCAAATCCAAGATGGCAACTTAACTATGTCCTGCGTGATGACGTCACTTCTCCGCCTGACACGTTGCGTCCTTCCAGACTTTGTCAAAGGAAGTGATAGCACAGTGGCAGTAGCTCCTTGTTAGTATGGAATTCTAGTAGTCACATTACTGGTAGAGGGTATAGCAATTTTAGTTCTTTTTGTGGTTTAGTAGTGCAGGGTCCAGGGTAAATTTTAACACTCAGACACATTCAGTAACACTGGCTGAGCCAGTTTAAAAGGTCCTTAAACGGTCCCCAAGAGGATGAGAGTCAAGGCCCCAAGTTCCCAAGAGAATGAGACCCAAGGCTCCATGTTCCCAAGAGGATGAAAGCCAAGACTTCAATTCTCCAAGAGGATGAACGCCAAGGTCCCAACTCCCCAAAAGGATGAGAGCCAAGAACCCTGGTCCCCAAGAGGATGGGAGCCAAGGCCTCATATCCCCAAGGGTATAAGAACCAAGGTTTCAAGTCTCCAAAAGGATGAGAGCCAAGTACCGAAGAGGATGAGAACCAAGGCCTCAAGTCTCCAATTGGATGAAAGCCAAGGCCCCAGTTCTCCAGGAGGATGAGAACCAAGTCCACAAGAGGACAAGAGCCAAGGTCCCTAGTCCACAAGAAGATAAGAGCCAAAGCCTCAAGAGGATGAGAACCAAAGCCCCAAGTCCTCAAAATAATGAAAACTAAGGGTCCAAGTCCCCAAGAGAACTAAGTCCCCAAGTGGATGAAAGCCAAGCCCTCTATACCCCAAAAAGGTGAGAGCCAAGAGCCCAAGTCTCCAAGAGGATGAGAGCCGAGGCCCCACATCCCCAAGAGAATGAGAACCAAGTCCCCAATAAGATGAGAGCCGAGGCCCCACATCCCCAAGAGAATGAGAACCAAGTCCCCAATAAGATGAGAGCCGAGGCCCCACATCCCCAAGAGAATGAGAACCAAGTCCCCAATAAGATGAGAGCCAAGGTCCCCAGTCCCCAAGAAGATAAAAGCCAAAGCCCCAAGTTCTCAAAATAATGAGCACCAAGGGTTCAAGTCCCCAAGAGTATAAGAACTAAGTCTCCAAGTGGATGAAAGCCAAGGCCTCTATTCCCCAAGCAGGTGAGAGCCAAGGATCCAAGTCTCCAGGAGTTTGGGAGTCGAGACCTCAAGTCCCAAAAAGAATGAGAGCCTAGACTAATCCCTTTGATCGGTCCCTGAAAAGCTTTTTGCTGTTTAGTAGCGCGGGGTGCATTTCAACATTTTGTTAATAAATCGATAACGCCATAATTGATAATGCCAGAAAATCGACATATAAACCCAAAATTCGTCCAGTGAATTTTCATTATAACTAGAGCCCGGATTTTATTGTTTACATTCTGCACAACACTGGTGGGACTTTCTGCTCAACAGTAACAGTAAATCAATGACACAAGTGGAGGAAAGATTACAAAGTATCATGTTACTGCAGGAGTAGTGGATGCCGGGAATAAACGTCCAGCAGAGGTAGTGAGCCAGCCAGCAGTAAAAAATGTTTTTTTTTTTTTGCTTTTGTTTGTTTTTGTTGACTTGTTTTGTCCAATATAGATCTCTGCTTGTCCCTCGCATGTTTGTAGCTATTCATACTGTATAATAATAATAATAATAGCTACAACATGTGAGCAAAAAAAAAAACACCCTGCCCAAAAAAAGGAAAAACCGGAAGACTTAATGGACCACTCTGTCTTTGTCTGCCATCTCTTTTCTGTGTTTTACATAGTTACATAGTTACATATAGTTACATAGTTATGTATAGTTACATAGTTACATATTGTTACATAGTTACAGTTACATATAGTTACATAGTTACATATAGTTACATATAGTTACATAGTTACATATAGTTACATAGTTATGTATAGTTACATATAGTTACATATAGTTACATAGTTATGTATAGTTACATAGTTACATATTGTTACATAGTTACAGTTACATATAGTTACATAGTTACATATAGTTACATATAGTTACATAGTTACATATAGTTACATAGTTATGTATAGTTACATATAGTTACATATAGTTACATAGTTATGTATAGTTACATAGTTATGTATAGTTACACAGTTACATAGTTACATAGTTACATATAGTTACATAGTTATGTATAGTTACATATAGTTACATAGTTACATAGTTACATATAGTTACATAGTTAGTCTGGCTGAAAAAAGACAAAAGTCCATCCAGTTCAACCATAAAAAATAAAAGTTATAATCCTCCACCCACAGTGGATCCAGAGGAAGGCAAAATCCCAGCAAAACACGATCCAATCTGCTCCTGCAGGGGAAAAATTCCTTCCTGATCCCCCGAGAGGCAATCGGATATTCCCTGGATCAACGTTACCTATAAATGTATAAAGTAGAAGCATTATAAAGTGTTTGTAAATAAATAATACTCTATAATGCGTTTCCTAGGATCCCTCACTCTGGAAAATACAGCATTGTGGCCCCTAGATGGGGCTGATGACTACAGGAAATCAGGGTATTGAGCCAAATACAGGCAGAATTCATGGCAGCTGCGCAAATGCGTTGCGACATTTTCTTTTTATAGATGGGACTTTTTTTGTTTGTTTTGTTTTAGAAAAACATATTTTACGTGACACTGCTGGTATTTGTTGTCCAGCAATATTACCGAGCGACCCGCTTAGATGACATCAGGAATACTTTGATTTGTTCCTGCAGCCTAATAACTTTTGCCCGACAACAGCTGCAGTAATTAGCGTTCTCCGGAGACGGCGTGCGTCTGTCTGAGCGTAATTAGCGATAGGATTTGTGTCACCGCAGACTTTTCTTTGTTATAAGAAATAAGTTCTCTATGTAAAAAAATGAACACAGGCAGTGATTGTTGCCGAGCTACAACAGGCAAGTAATTATATACAGTGTATACATATATATATATTTTTGTTTTAATTAAGTATGCATTGCTGATCGCATTGTCCTTCTGACTGATAGTGACGCTGCAAGAAGATTCTTCTTTTTATTAATAGTCAGAGTAGAATCTTTTTTGTTTGTTAGTTTGAGAAAGCCTTACATCACACACACTATATTGCCCCCAGTATTGGGCCGCCACCCTTTCCACACACATGACCTTTAATGGCCTCCCAGTCTTAGTCTGTAGGATTCAATATTGAGTTGGCCCCGCCCTTTCCACACACATGACCTTTAATGGCCCCCCAGTCTTAGTCTGTAGGGTTCAATATTGAGTTGGCCCCGCCCTTTGCAGCTATAACAGCTTCAACTCTTCTGGGAAGGCCGTCCACAAGGTTTAGGAGGGTGTCTATGGGAAGGTTGGACCATTCTTCCAGAAGCACATTTGTCAGGTCAGGCACTGATGTCGGGGGAGGAGGCCTGGCTCGCAGTCTCCGCTCTAATTCATCCCAAAGGTGTTCTATGGGGTTGAGGTCAGGACTCTGTGCAGGACAGTCAAGTTCCTCCACCCCAAACTGGCTCCTCCATGTCTTTATGGACCTTGCTTTGTGCACTGGTGGGCAGTCATGTTGGAACAGGAAGGGGCCGTCCCCAAACTCTTCCCACAAAGTTGGGAGCATGAAATTGTCCAAAATGTCCTTTCACTGGAACTAGGGGGCCAAGCCCAACCCCTGAAAAGCACCCCCACACCATAATCCCCCCCTCCACCAAACCTTACACTTGGCACAATGCAGTCAGGCAAGTACCGTCCTCCTGGCCACCGCCAAACCCAGACACGTCCATCGGATTGCCAGACAGAGAAGCGTGATTGGTCCCTCCAGAGAACACGTCTCCTCTGCTCTAGAGTCCAGTGGCGGCGTGCATTACACCATGGCATCCGACGCTTTGCATTGCACTTGGTGATGGAAGGCTTGGATGCAGCTGCTCGGCCATGGAAACCCATTCCATGAAGCTCTCTACGCGCTGTTGTTGGGCTCATCTGAAGGCCACACCAAGTTTGGAGGACTTTAGCTATTGACTCTGCAGACAGTTGGCGACTTCTGCGCACTGTGCGCTTCAGCATGCGCTGACCCCGCCCTGTCATGTGACGTGGCCTACCACTTGGTGGCTGAGTTGCTGTTGTTCCCAGTTGCTTCCACTTTGTTATAATCCCACTAACAGTTGAGCGTGGAATATTTAGTAGCCAGGAAATGTCACGGATGGACTTATTGCACAGGTGGCCACCTATCACGGGACCACGCTTGGAGTCACTGAGCTCCTGAGAGCGACCCATTCTTTCACCAATGTTTGTAGAAGCCGTCTGCATGCCTAGGTGATGATTTTATACACCTGTGTCCATGGAGGGGATTGGAACACCTGAATCACATGATTGGGAGGGGATTTGAACACCGGAATCACATGATATGGAGGGGATTGGAACACCTGAATCACATGATTGGGAGGGGATTGGAACACCGGAATCACATGATATGGAGGGGATTGGAACACCTGAATCACATGATATGGAGGGGATTGGAACACCTGAATCACATGATATGGAGGGGATTGGAACACCTGAATCACATGATTAGGGGGGCGGGGACAATACTTTTGTCAATATAGTGTATGTCATTCCTGCCCTCCAGGCCATGTCATATGGTCCTCACATCCAGAGCTGTTTCTCAGCGGTCCCTGCTCCCTCTGTCCTTGTAAACACATAAACCTCTCATCATGTTTGGTATATACAGTAGTAATTGTAGAAAATGCAGGGTGTCAAAACAGATACCCAAAGAGAGTCCCCGTGTATCATGTTATCATGTCATACTGATACATTCCAGAGTACATTCAACTCATTTTGAGATATACCCTTTCCCCTCGTCTTCAGGGGTGTCTACACTCACCGGCTCACCCCTCAATGCAGTGTTATGGTGTTCACTGGACACATATACTCACCGGCCACTTTATTAAGTCCACCTGTTCAACTGCTTGGTAACACAAATTGCTAATCAGCCAATCGCATGGCAGCAACTTAATGCATTTAGACATCTAGACGTGGTGAAGACGACTTGCTGAAGATCAAACCGAGCATCAGAATGGGGAAGAAATTGGATTTAAGTGACTTTGCACGTGGCATGGTTGTTGGTGGCAGACGGGTTGGTCTGAGTATTTCAAAAACTACTGATCTGCTGGGATTTTCCCGCACAACCATCTCTAGGGTTTACAGAGAATGGTCCAAAAAAGAGAAAATATCCAGAGAGCAGCAGTTGTGTGGAGGAAAATGCCTTGTTGAGGTCAGAGGTCAGAGGAGAATGGGCAGACTGGTTCCGGATGATAGAAAGGCAAGACGGGAGATTACCATCATGGATGTGCAGCCGACAAATCTGCAGCTACTGCATGACGTTATCATGTCAATATGGAGCTAAATCTCTGAGGAACGTTTCCCACACCTTGTTGTATCTCTGCCACGAAGAATGAAGGCAAAAGGGGGTCCAACCCGGGACTAGCAAGGTGGACCTCATAAAGTGGCCGGTGAGTGTACTTGATGATGGGTCTGAAATGAGATTCTAGGACCATCTGAATCTCTTTTTCTGAACTTACCTAGAAGCTGCAAACATCCAAGACTGACCAGCCAAAAATGCCAACTAAGTAGAGAAGTGCAACGCGTTTCGTTCTCAGTTGAAATCCAGACTAAGTTTTCATTATTTGGAGATTCAGATGTATCCATAATTCCAAACGAGTTTAGTAACAAATTTAAACAAATGTGAAATAATGAAACAAAATTTCATTTGGAATAATAAAATCGAATTCGGATTGAAGCAAATTGATTGACTGATTTAAACGAATTCAAAAACTGAATTGAATTTGAAAACATATTTATTAATTTATTTCAGGTACTTATATAGCGCCATCAATTTACGCCGCGCTTTACATATATATTGTACATTCACATCAGTCCCCGCCCCCGAGGAACGTACAATCTAAGGTCCCTAACTCACATTCATACATACACACACTAGGGACAATTTAGACAGGAGCCACTTCACCTACCAGCATGCCTTTGGAGTGTGGGAGGAAACCGGAGACATATAAACACATTGCAGATTTCTTTCAAAGACTATGTGTATTAAAATATAGCCATCTTACAAAATTCAAATTTGGAAAAGAATAGAATAGAAAATAAAAGAATAGAATAGGATATAAAGGAATAGAAAAAAATAGAACAGAAAAACAAAATTAATAGAATAAAATAGAAAGAATATAGCCGCCTTCAGAAATTCAAATTTCAAAAAGAATAGAATAAAACAGAATAGAATAGAAAAAAATGAGAATAAAATAGAAAAAGGGATAGAATAGAATAAAATAGAATATATCCATCTTTCAGAATTCAAATTTCAAATTGAATAGAATAAAATAGAATATAAAAGCATAGATTAAAACAGAAAAGAATATAGAATAAAACAAAGAATAGAAAATAAAGGAATAAAATAGAAAAGAATTGAATCAAATTGAAAAGAATTGAATAAAATAGAATAGAATAAAATAGAACATATCCGTCTTTCAGAATTCAAATATCAAATTGAATAGAATAAGATAGAATATAAAAGCATAGATTAAAACAGAAGAGAATAGAAAATAAAAGAATAGAATAGAAAAAATTAGAATACAATAAAACAGAATATAACCATCTTCCAAAATCGAAATTCGAAAATAATAGAATAGAAATAGAATAGAATAAAACAGAATAGAAAATAAAATAATAGAACAGAAAAACAATAGAGAGAATATACCTGTCTTTTTAAATTCAAATGTGTAATAAAACAGAATAGAATATAATAGAAAAAAAATAGAATAGAATAGAAAAAATAGAATAGAAAATTAAAGAATAGAATAGAAAAAAATAGGGAGAATAAAGCTGTCTTTCGAAATTCAAATGTATAATAAAACAGAATAGAATAAAATAGAATAGAATAGAAAAGAATAGAAAATAAAAGAATAGGATAGCATGGAAAAAATAGAATAGAAAGAATATAGCCGTCTTCTGAAATTTGAATTTCAAATTATGACTTAAACCAGCTATTCTTCACAATTAATTTAAATTAATTGATTATTTTCAATTCCAGTTTGATTTGAATACTTTAAATCCAATGCAAAAAATCTGAATCCGGTCGAAAATGAATATAAGAAACTAAATTTATAACTTAACAAATCCATACAAAATGAAATGAATACATTGTAACATGACAACATGGGGGACATTTCGGGAGGGGGGGATACATTGTAACATGACAACATGGGGGACATTGCGGGGGGGATACATTGTAACATGACAACATGGGGGACATTTCAAGGGGGGAGGGGGAATACATTGTAACATGACAACATGGGGGACATTTCAAGGGGGGATACATTGTAACATGACAACATGGGGGACATTTCAAGGGGGGAGGGGGAATACATTGTAACATGACAACATGGGGGACATTTCAAGGGGGGAGGGGGAATACATTGTAACATGACAACATGGGGGACATTTCAAGGGGGGAGGGGGAATACATTGTAACATGACAACATGGGGGACATTTCAAGGGGGGAGGGGGAATACATTGTAACATGACAACATGGGGGACATTTCGGGGGGGGGGGAGGGGAATACATTGTAACATGACAACATGGGGGACATTTCGGGGGGGGGGATACATTGTAACATGACAACATGGGGGACATTTCGGGGGGGGAGGGGGAATACATTGTAACATGACAACGTGGGGGACATTTCGGGGGGGGATACATTGTAACATGACAACATCGGGGACATTTCGGGGGGGATACATTGTAACATGACAACATGGGGGACATTTCGGGGGGGGATACATTGTAACATGACAACATGGGGGACATTTCGGGGGGGGAATACATTGTAACATGACAACATGGGGGACATTTCAGGGGGAGGGGGGATACATTGTAACATGACAACATGGGGGACATTTCAGGGGGAGGGGAATACATTGTAACATGACAACATGGGGGACATTTCGGGGGGGAGGGGGAATACATTGTAACATGACAACATGGGGGACATTTCAGGGGGGGGGAATACATTCTAACATGACAACATGGGGGACATTTCGGGGGGGGGGATACATTGTAACATGACAACATGGGGGACATTTCGGGGGGGGGGGAATACATTGTAACATGACAACATGGGGGACATTTCGGGGGGGGGGAATACATTCTAACATGACAACATGGGGGACATTTCGGGGGGGGGGATACATTGTAACATGACATGGAGGACATTTCAGGGGGAGGGGGAATACATTGTAACATGACAACATGGGGGACATTGCGGGGGAGGGGAATACATTGTAACATGACAACATGGGGGACATTTCGGGGGGGGGGGATACATTGTAACATGTCAACATGGGGGACATTTCAGGGGGGAGGGGAATACATTGTAACATGACAACATGGGGGACATTTCGGGGGGAGGGGGAATACATTGTAACATGACAACATGGGGGACATTTCAAGGGGGGAGGGGGGAATACATTGTAACATGACAACATGGGGGACATTTCAGGGGGGAGGGGGAATACATTGTGACATGACAACATGGGGGACATTTCAGGGGGGAGGGGGGAATACATTGTAACATGACAACATGGGGGACATTTCAAGGGGGGAGGGGGAATACATTGTAACATGACAACATGGGGGGACATTTCAAGGGGGGAGGGGGAATACATTGTATCATGACAACATGGGGGACATTTCAAGGGGGGAGGGGGAATACATTGTATCATGACAACATGGGGGACATTTCAGGGGGGGGGATACATTGTAACATTACAACATGGGGGACATTTTGGGGGGGGGATACATTGTAACATGACAACATGGGGGACATTTCAAGGGGGGAGGGGGAATACATTCTAACATGACAACATGGGGGACATTTCAGGGGGGGGATACATTGTAACATTACAACATGGGGGACATTTTGGGGGGGGGATACATTGTAACATGACAACATGGGGGACATTTCAGGGGGGGAGGGGAATACATTGTAACATGACAACATGGAGGACATTTCAGGGGGGAGGGGGGAATACATTGTAACATGACAACATGGAGGACATTTCAGGGGGAGGGGGAATACATTGTAACATGACAACATGGGGGACATTTCAGGGGGGAGGGGAATACATTGTAACATGACAACATGGGGGACATTTCAGGGGGAGGGGAATACATTGTAACATGACAACATGGGGGACATTTTGGGGGGAGGGGAATACATTGTAACATGACAACATGGGGGACATTTCAGGGGGAGGGGAATACATTGTAACATGACAACATGGGGGACATTTCAGGGGGAGGGGAATACATTGTAACATTACAACATGGGGGACATTTTGGGGGGGGGGATACATTGTAACATGACAACATGGGGGGACATTTCAGGGGGAGGGGAATACATTGTAACATTACAACATGGGGGACATTTTGGGGGGGGGGATACATTGTAACATGACAACATGGGGGACATTTCAGGGGGGAGGGGAATACATTGTAACATGACAACATGGGGGACATTTCAGGGGGGGAGGGGGATACATTGTAACATGACAACATGGGGGACATTTCAGGGGGGGAGGGGAATACATTGTAACATGACAACATGGGGGACATTTCAGGGGGGAGGGGAATACATTGTAACATGACAACATGGGGGACATTTCAGGGGGGAGGGGAATACATTGTAACATGACAACATGGGGGACATTTCAGGGGGAGGGGAATACATTGTAACATGACAACATGGGGGACATTTCAGGGGGGGGAATACATTGTAACATGACAACATGGGGGACATTTCAGGGGGGGGAATACATTGTAACATGACAACATGGGGGACATTTCAGGGGGGGGAATACATTGTAACATGACAACATGGGGGACATTTCAGGGGGGAGGGGGAATACATTGTAACATGACAACATGGGGGACATTTCAGGGGGAGGGGAATACATTGTAACATGACAACATGGGGGACATTTCAGGGGGGGAGGGGGATACATTGTAACATGACAACATGGGGGGGAATACATTGTAACATGACAACATGGGGGACATTTCAGGGGGAGGGGAATACATTGTAACATGATAACATGGGGGACATTTCAGGGGGGGATACACTGTAACAAGACAACCTAGGGGACATTTTTGGGGGGGGGGACATTTCATGGCTCTGTACGGCACACTCTCCTCATCTACACTCCTTCTGTTCATACGTCTTTTTTCTTTTTATATTTTGTTCTTCAGCAGATTTATTACAGAAACATAAAATGCTCAAATGTAACCTTGAAAAAATGAAAAACAGAATTGTACAAAATGTTCAGATTGAAGATTTTACTCGTCTTTTGTTCATTTTCTATAACTGTAAAATGCGACATAAAGAATGAGAATATAATAATAATGTATAATTATGTTGGTTTTTGTTTTCTCGGGGGACGCAGTTCTGGCACTGAAGATATGTAATAGCAATTGGTGGTGGGGTGTGCTGGAGGGTCTATTGTTGCTAGCTGTATTGTCGATGGGGGGGTTATTACTGCTGGGGGGGTCTATTGTTGCTAGCTGTATTGTCGATGGGGGGGGTTATTACTGCTGGGGGGGTCTATTGTTGCTAGCTGTATTGTCGCTGGGGAGGGGGTTAATACTGCTGGGGGGGTCTATTGTTGCTAGCTGTATTGTCGCTGGGGGGGGGTTAATACTGCTGGGGGGTCTATTGTTGCTAGCTGTATTGTCGCTGGGGGGGGGTTAATACTGCTGGGGGGGTCTATTGTTGCTAGCTTTATTGTTGCTGGGGGGGGTTTACTGCTGGGGGGGTCTATTGTTGCTGATGGAGGATCACTTGTTGCTGGGGGAGTCTAATGTTGCTGTGGGGTGGGGGGACAATTGTTGGTGGGAGGGATCAGGGCCAGTGCTACCACTAGGCAAACTTTTCACGGGGGGATCTATTTCTGCTGCGGGGGTCTATTGTTGCTGGGGCAGGGGCGGACTGACAACTCATGGGGCCCCCGGGCAATAGAGGATCATGGGGCCCCTGTGTCTTTGCCCAAACTCAAAAAAGCCTATGAAAAGGGTACCAGGGGCATCTCATGGGGCCCCCTACTGACCCCGGGCCCTCAGGCAGTGCCCGAGTTTCCAAATGGTCAGTCTGCCCCTGTGCTGGGGCGATCTATTGTTGCAGATGGGGGATAACTTGTTGCTGGGGGAGTCTAATGTTGCTGTGGGGTGGGGGGTCAAGTGTTAGTGGGAGGGATCAGAGCCATTGCTACCACTAGGTGAACTAGGCAGCTGTCTAGGGCACACTGCTGCCTAGGGAGCAGCCACGGCTGCTGATTTCCCTACTCTCCGCCTTGGCCGGATCTAGGGGGGTGCTGGGGTGCAGCTTACAGGCCAGGTGAACTGTACACAATGAAATAGGGGAGAGGGGTAACAATCATTTGTTCTGAGATGAGTGGTTGGTGCAGGAGGGGGGTGGGGGCTATGTGTGCTGGGATGAGTAATGGGGATGATGGGGGGGATTTGTGCTAGGAGAAGGAATAGGGGGATATATGCTAGGAGTTGGAGGGAGGTTTTTTTTGGGGGGGGGGATTTGTGATAAAAGGGAGGGGTGGGGGAATTTGAGTAAGGTGGGAGGGTTTTATGCTGGGAATGGTAATTTGGAGGGGTTGTAACTAGAGGAGGGATTTTGTACTACGTGGGGGGATTGATGGAAGAGAATTGGTGCTGGGAGGGGGGATTGTGGAAATTTGTGCTAGGAGGGAAATTTGGGGGGGATGTGTTAGGAGGGGGAATTGGTGGGGGGTGGGGGTTTACTAGGAGGGGGATTGGTTTGGGTTGTGCTAGGAGTGGGGAATTTGTGCCTGGAGAGTGGGATTGGGTGGATTTGTGTTGGGGGGGAGGGGGATTGTGCTAAGAGGGGGGATTTGGATGGGGAGGAAGGATTCATGCTGGGAAGGGTAATTTGGAGGGATTTATGCTAGGAGGGGGGATTTGGGGGAGAGGAGTTCTGCTAGGTTGGAAAACTTGAGCGGAAAGAGGATGTGTGCTGGGGGGAGGGGTGAAGTAGAACTACAGGTGAAGTTTTATTTTTTTTGTGGGTTGTGGTCTTGCCAAGGGCGTAAAATAGTCTAGCACTGGCCCAGGGAGAGATCTACTATTGTTGGGAGGGGTCTATTTTTGCTGGCTGCTGGGAGGTCTATTGTTGCTGATGGGGGCCTATTGTTACTTAAGTGGATCTTTTGTTTCTGTAGGGGTATTATATTGTGGGGGGTATGTTGATAGGGTTGCCAGGGTGGATCTATTCTTACTGGATGAAGGGGATCTATTGTACTGCTTTTCTTGTTATCAGTAATGAATTCCTTTTAAATTATTTAGCACCACAAAATGATACTTAGTTCTGTATTCTCTAAAAGGGGAAGTATTTGGAGGTGGGTGGGGGTGGAATCAAGGGACGGTGCTCAGAGGTGGGTAGGTGGTGGAACCAAGGGACGGTGCTCAGAGGTGGGTAGGGGGTGGAACCAAGGGACGGTGCTCGGAGGTGGGTGGGGGGTGGAACCAAGGGACGGTGCTCAGAAGTGGGTAGGGGGTGAACCAAGGGACTGTGCTTGGAGGTGGGTGGGGGTGGAACCAAGGGACTGTGTTTGGAGGTGGGTAGGTGGTGGAACCAAGGGACGGTGCTCGGAGGTGGGTAGGGGGTGGAACCAAGGGACGGTGCTCAGAGGTGGGTAGGGGGTGAACCAAGGGACTGTGCTTGGAGGTGGGTAGGGGGGGAACCCAGGGACTGTGCTTGGAGGTGGGTAGGGGGAGGAACCAAGGGACGGTGCTCAGAGGTGGGTAGGGGGAGGAACCAAGGGACGGTGCTCAGAGGTGGGTAGGGGGATGGAACCAAGGGACGGTGCTCGGAGGTGGGTAGGGGGAGGAACCAAGGGACGGTGCTGGGAGGTGGGTAGGGGGTGGAACCAAGGGACTGTGCTCGGAGGTGGGTAGGTGGTGGAACCAAGGGACGGTGCTCGGAGGTGGGTAGGGGGTGGAACCAAGGGACGGTGCTCGGAGGTGGGTAGGGGGTGGAACCAAGGGACAGTGCTCGGAGGTGGGTAGGGGGTGGAACCAAGGGACTGTGCTCGGAGGTTGGTAGGGGGTGGAACCAAGGGACGGTGCTCAGAAGTGGGTAGGGGGTGAACCAAGGGACTGTGCTTGGAGGTGGGTGGGGGTGGAACCAAGGGACTGTGTTTGGAGGTGGGTAGGTGGTGGAACCAAGGGACGGTGCTCAGAGGTGGGTAGGGGGTGGAACCAAGGGACGGTGCTCGGAGGTGGGTAGGTGGTGGAACCAAGGGACGGTGCTCAGAGGTGGGTAGGGGGTGGAACCAAGGGACGGTGCTCGGAGGTGGGTAGGGGGTGGAACCAAGGGACGGTGCTCGGAGGTGGGTAGGGGGTGGAACCAAGGGACGGTGCTCGGAGGTGGGTAGGGGGTGGAACCAAGGGACGGTGCTCGGAGGTGGGTAGGGGGTGAACCAAGGGACGGTGCTCGGAGGTGGGTAGGGGGGGAACCAAGGGACTGTGCTCGGAGGTGGGTAGGGGGAGGAACCAAGGGACGGTGCTTGGAGGTGGGTAGGGGGAGGAACCAAGGGACGGTGCTCAGAGGTGGGTAGGGGGAGGAACCAAGGGACGGTGCTCGGAGGTGTGTAGGGGGTGGAACCAAGGGACGGTGCTGGGAGGTGGGTAGGGGGTGGAACCAAGAGACGGTGCTGGGAGGTGGGTAGGGGGTGGAACCAAGGGACGGTGCTGGGAGGTGGGTAGGGGGTGGAACCAAGGGACGGTGCTCGGAGGTGGATGGAAACAAGGGGTAACTCAGAGGGGAGGAGTTCCTGCACCTATTCTCTGAGAAAAAAGTCCCGCATATTAACTGCACAACACCACAATGTGCCAAAAAATATTTCTAGTGTATCTTATTATTATGAGCAAGGCTTCTTTCAGCCGGAACGCGGGGGAACGCAGTTCCGGCACCTCCTGAATGTATGTAATGGCAAGGGAGGCTGAAGGGTCTATTGATGCAGGCTGCTGTGGGATCTGTTGTTACTGGAGGGGATCTATTTTTGCATGGCAATCTATTGTTACTGTAGAGGTCTACTGTTGCTAGAGGGGATCTATTGTTGGGGGAGAAGTCTATTGTTGCTTGTTGATGGGGGATCTGCTGTAGCTGGGGTGGGATTTTGTTGTGGAGGTCCATTGTTGCTGGGGGGGGGTTTATTGTTGCTGGGGGAATCTATTGTTGCTGGGGGGGATATTGTTGCTTAGGGAATCTATTGTTGCTGGCTTCAGGGGATCTAATTTACTGCTTTTCCTATCATCAGCAAATTCCATACAAAGTCATTCTTGGCTGTGTATTCTCTAAAAGGAGCGGTACCGGGAGGTGGGTAGGGGGTGGAACCAAGGGGACAGTGCTCGGAGGTGGGTAGGGGGCGGAGACAAGAGGTGATTAAGAGGGGGGCAGTTCCTGCACCAATTCTCTGAGTAAAAAAGCCCTGATTGTATGATGAGTAAGTATCTAATCAGTTGCTTTTATTTATATATAGTCAAAAGTTAGGCTAAATGTAGTATTTGGCTCCACTGTACTCAGTGGAATAGTTATCCGTTTTTCTGGTCTGGTCAGTGGTTGATTGCCTCTGTCTGCTCCTGGGGGAAGCTTCTAGAAAACAGAATGGGAGGGTCAGCCATTGATTTATAAATATGTAGCTCCCTCTAGGTTTAGCAAGATAGGATTTTTTTTTTTTTTTATAGTCAGAGGCTTGCAAGATTGCTGGGATATGGCATCCTGAGAGTGAAGCAGTGAGGTTACCTCAGTGCAGGCTGGGAGGCTCTACAGGTCGGAGCTTCTGTTGCCCTCCCACACTTCTAGAAACTGGAGGAACTTTCTAGAAGAGGGGTGAAGGAGGTTAGGAAGCCTGGATTAGCATGTTTAGGGGAACTTGGCCAATCCCTAGGCAGGAGGTCAGGCATGGTGGCCAAGAGCATCCCTTAAATGTGGGAGAGCCTGGGCAGAAGAGAGGTGTTGGAGCCTGGTGGAAGATGGACTGAAGGAAGGTGCTGGAGTGTGGAGCCTGAGAGGGTGCCACGGGGAATGGGGGCTACCTACAGGCTGCTGCTGGTTGGAAGAATCTCGACTGTGCCACTGTCTCCTGGGGAGGACAACCTGTAAGCAGGGAAAGAGCCAGCCCGGCGTAAGGCCTGAAAGTAGCTGCAACCCATCAAGCTACAGGACAGAACAGTGTGAGGACCTCTACACCCCCTGGGCCAGGGAAGGGAGAGGGCAGTCAGGTGCAAAACCCAACTAGTTCTCATCTGGGACTACTTAACTGCAGCTCTTGGAATCCCTTGCCCAGGGATACCCTTAGGACCATCGGGTGAAAGAAGAAGGACTCATCTGGGGTCTGAGCAGGTACACCAAAGGGGACATCAGAGTTCCTTAAAGTTGCTACCTTTTTTTTGGTCCACATTTTTGTACAGTGTTTGCTGAGAAGTTTTACAGTTCCTTGGGCATCCCATATACCTCTAGACCACATCCAAGTTGTTAGCTCCTATAAAAAAACAACAAAACCAAGCTCAAGGAGTGTTCTACTGTCTCTGTGAGAAAAGGTGTGGAGAATGCATGTTGCCTGGCTGTGCAGAGCTTAGGGGGGTCCATTAAAAATCCAGCGGCCCTCAACAGGGTAGCGCTACAAATATTTTTCATACCTCAGCCAGTCCCTGGGGATGGGGTGCCCAGAAGGTGGCTGGGAAGGTGATACATGTTTTAGAGGCCTGGGCAGAAGGTCCTTCTTCTCTCTGGGGTGGGTTACAGTTCTCCTGGGGCTGCTGCCCCTAAAAGATAGCTAGCGTGTGAAAAGAGTTGCGGTTTGGGCCTCAGCAGGTGCTGGGCTGAAGGCCTGAGAAGATTTGTGCTGGAGGGTATCATTCTGGAGTCCTTGCCTGGAGAAGGATCTTTGTCTCCCCCACTGGAGAGAGTTGTGTGGAAGCTGGGTGATAGACAGTTCCTAGGACATTGTAAATGAGACCTGTGTTGTGCTCTCAGAACTGCATGTGCTACAAGGAATTGAAGGCCAGAGGCTACTGGATGGAATAGATCTGCTCCTACAGAGACTCCAAAACACCACGGGGATCTGCCAGGTCCCAAAGATCTGGAAACGATTCCTGCAGCTTGTCTGCACATGCGTCAAAAAATGACTTCAAGATGGCAGCTCCGGGGAGGAGCAGTGTAGGGAGAACTTTCCATACAAGCAAGACAACGATGAACTCCATGGACCAGCCAATGTACCTTTTTTGCTGCCACCCGTCACGCTTTCCCACTGTCCCACTGCCCCTCTCCTGTCTTGCTGCCCCCAACTGTCCCGCTGCTCTTCTACTGTGACACACCCCCCTGCTATCCCCCAGCCTCCTCCTGTCCTGCTGTCCCCACCTTTAGTGGGAGGAGATGGGACTGGAGGAGGAGGAGGACATGGTAAGGAGGCGATAAGACTGGAAGAGGACATGGGATGGAGCAGATGGAACTAGAGGAGAAGGAGGACATGGGATGGAGTAATTGGGGCTGGAGGAGGACATAGGATGGAGGAGAGGGAACTGGAAGAGGACATGGGATGGAGGAGATGGAACTGGAAGAGGACATATGATGGAGGAGATGGAACTGGAAGAGGACATGGGATGTAGGAGATAGAACTAGAGGAGAAGGAGGACATGGGTTGGAGGAATTGGGACTGGAGGAGGACATGGAATGGAGGAATTTGGACTGGAGGAGGACATGGGATGGAGGAGAAGGAACTGGAAGAAGACATGGGATGGAGGAGATGGAACTGGAAGAAGACATGGAATGGAGGAGATGGAACTAGAAGAGGACCTGGGATGGAGGAGATGGGACTGGAAGAGGACATGGGATGAAGGAGATGGAACTGGAAGAGGACATGGGATGGAGTAGATTTGACTGGAGGAGGACATGGGATGGAGGATATGGAACTGGAAGAAGACATGGGATGGAGGAGATGGAACTGGAAGAAGAGATGGAATGGAGGAGATGGAACTAGAAGAGGACATGGGATGGAGGAGATGGAACTGGAAGAGGACATGGGATGGAGGAGATGGAACTGGAAGAGGACATGGGATGGAGGAGATTTGACTGGAGGAGGAGGACATGGGATGAAGGAGATTTGACTGGAGGAGGAGGACATGGGATAGATGAAATGGAATTGGAGGAGGATGTGGGATGGAGGAGATGGGAATGAAGGAGGATGTGGGATGGAGAAGATGGGAATGCAGAAGAAGGAGGACATGAGATGGATGAGATGGGAATGAAGGAGGACAATTGTTAGTGAATCCCCAAATGTGGTTAGCCGACTTGCGTTTGGCCATGCATTCTCTCGCTCAGTGACAAACACACTCAGTAAGGTTCTCAAGCTTCTTTGGAGTGTTTGTTGCCCATACGGTAGCCCATTCAAGTGAATAGGCTGTCCTATCTGTTCCCATGGGCAAAAAACATAAGCAGGAACACAATGTGAAGATTAGAATGCGGCCTTACAGTGATGATTACATTCATAATCTTAAAGACAGCTGAAGAGAGCATTGTAGTCATGCTGTTGGCTCTGCCAAGAGGCGTTGGTCTCGGAACTATGCAGGCATCACCAGATGGGAGGTCAACTAGCCACAGCTCAACCCCTAGCAATCTCCAGAGGAGCCCTAGAGATCCATGGAACCCTTGTTGAGAATGGTTGCATTGCAGAGTTAAGTGTCCCACAGAATACATCATTTCATGTGTACATTTTAGGAATTTTAAATAATTCTCCACAATTCAAATGCTTGTGAAGGGGTGCCCGTAGAGAAAGAAAGAAAGAAAGAAAGAAAGAAAGAGAGAGAGAAGAATAGCGCAGGGCAGACATGACTAGGTGAAGAGGGAGAAATGACAGGAAAGGGTTAAGTTAAAGGGGAAGGGTTAAAAAAGATAGTAAGGTTACCTGATTGGTGTTAGTAGGTTTGGGTGGGATCATCCTGAATCTTGGGGGAGTCAGACGAGCCAGTGCTGGTTAGCAGCTGAAGAGAGAAGATCCCTCCCACCCTTCCCTGGGGTGCTTGTTCAGTTTGCCTTGTTTGGTTTGGTGGCAGTTGTTGGTCTTGGTAGGTTGTTAATGGTTTGTGATGATAAGTTTATGGTTGGGACCCATCCATGGTATGGTGTGCCCGGGTAAATTCCAGTTAACCGAGGTTTAACTGGAAGGTGGAGGTCTACCTGCAGATGGTGTGTCCTTGTCTCTGAGTCATATATATTTCTCAAAAACAAAGCACACCAAATAAAAACCCAGAAAAGTAGTCTACCTCCACCCTTGAAGGTTAAAGATAATAATAAAAAACTTTTCTTAAAAAAGTCCAAAATCTCAAAACACACCCCACTTTTATAAACAAATATTCAATAAACAAATGTTCAAATAAAGTCTCTTTTATTCTTCTTTTCCACGAAAAAATCCTTTTTCTCAACACCCGTACATTCTGATGCCCATATACCTCAAAAAGAAAAAACTTAACATAGTGTCATACCTTTTTAGAAATCAAAACACACGTGCCCTTAACAGTGCACCATGCACTACTTGTGAAAACACTCAAGCAAACGAGAAAAAAAAAAAAAAAATATATATATATATATTAACTCTCTATGTGAATATCAGCCTATATTATTAATATAGGTATCCGTGTCACCAAATCTATGACCAGTGTGACAAATACAAATCACATCCACTATGTGAGTCTGTGACACTTATGACACTGCAACTTCGTGACACCACACTTGCAATAAGTGATCAAACACACATCCCCAACCAAAACCGTGATCTCCAACTCCTTGTGTAAGATGGATAATTACCCTCTATAACCACAGACAGGGCTAGATATAGATCTCCTTAGCTGTAGAAATCCATCCAATATTAGGTCCAATAAAGTATTATATCTTCCATTCTCCTCATAAGAAAATCCAAGTTACATATGGTAGATTCAAATAAATGACAGACTTTATTCAACAACTTACATTGCAGTAAGAGTAAAACAGCTTCTCCTCATCAAGGTGTACAAGCAGACAAGCTAGGGAACTTGTCTCTGAGTCGGTGCGCTGCAGCTGGAGGCCTAGTAGGAACATTAAGGTTAACCACGTGAGCTCCTGAGGATTTACCCCCCTTAATGACCACGCCTTTTTTTGCTGTTTGGCGCTGCACTAATTCAAATGATAATTGCGCGGTCATGCAATGCTGCACCCAAACAAAATTTACGTCCTTTTTTTCACACAAATAGAGCTTTCTTTTGGTGGTATTTGATCACCTGTGCGCTTTTTATTTTCGGCGCTATAAACAAAAAAAACACGAAAATCTTGAAAAAAAACAATATTTTCTACTTTTAGCTATAAAAAATATATCGTAAACTCAAAGTTAGTCATAAATTTAAGCCAAAATGTATTCTGCTCCATGTTTTTGGTAAAAAAAATCCCAATAAGTGTATATTGATTGCTTTGTGTGAACGTTATAGCGTCTACAAACTATGGTATAGATACTGTAATTTATGCCTTTTTTTGCTATACAGCGCTGCACTAATTCAAATGATAATTGCGCGGTCATGCAATGCTGTACCCAAACAAAATTTACGTCCTTTTTTTCACACAAATAGAGCTTTCTTTTGGTGGTATTTGATCACCTGTGCGCTTTTTATTTTTGGCGCTATAAACAAAAAAACATGAAAATCTTGAAAAAAAACCAATTTTTTGTACTCTCAGCTATAAAAAATATATCGTAAACTCAAAGTTAGTTATAAATTTAGGCCAAAATGTATTCTGCTACACGTTTTTGGTAAAAAAAATCCCAATAAGTGTATATTGATTGCTTTGTGTGAACGTTATAGCGTCTACAAACTATGGTATAGATAATTTGAAATTTACACAGCTTTTACTTTCTGACCGCCCATCACATCTCTTGAGGTGCTAAAATACCAGGATAGAACAAACACCCCCAAATGACCCCTTTTTGGAAAGCAGACACCCTAAGCTATCTGCTGAGAGACATTTTTTGTTCACATTAAAAAAATCTGTATTTTTGCTAGGAAATTAAAGTGAACCCCCAAACATTATATATTTTCTTAGAGCAGACACCCTAGTAAATAAAATGGCGGGTGGTGCAATTTTTTATCTCACATATTACTTACACAGCGATTTTTCAAACGCAATTTTTTTGAAAAATATACACTTTTTTTAATTTTAATGCACAAAAACACAATATATTGGCCAATTATTTGGTATGATATAAAAGATGATGCTATGCTGAGTAAACAGATACTAAACATGACATGCTTTAAAATTACGCATGCCCTGTGCAATGGCGACAAACTGCATACATTTTTAATATCTATAGGCAACGCTTTAAAAGCCTTTACAAGCTACCATTTTAGATTTACAGAGGAGGTCTAGAGCTATAATTACTGCCCTTGATCTGACGTTCGTGGCGATACCTCACATGCATGGTGCAATCGCTGTTTCCATACTGGGAAAGGGTCAACGCTCACGACCGCAGGTGTGCGCGTGCGAGGATGGGCGAGGGTCCTTTTTTTTTTTTTTTTTTTTTTTCTTTTTTTCTGATTTATTTAATTATTTTTACACTGTCCCTTTAATTTATTTATTTTTTAATCACTTTTAATGCTATCTCAGGGAGGGGGAGGGGGGGCCATTTTCTCCCGCTGCTTGTAAAGGCAATTCTGCAGCTAATTAACCACTAGGAATGCTTTTACATGAAAGCCCATTGCCGGCTGAAAAAAATGATACCAGAATGATGTCTGCAGCTGCAGGCATCACCCTGGTATAACCATTCAAAGTCCAGTGATGTACCAGTACGTCACTGGTCCTTGTTGGGTGTATATGCTATGTTCTTTTTTTCTTTATGCAGCCTGTGGGCTGAATGAAAAAAAAGAGAAGAAATCTCTGCCAGAAAAAGTGTGTGGTATGCCCACCATTAGAAACCTCCCTCAATCCACCCACTTCTAATGGTGGGCACATATGAAATGTGCCAACAAATATAAAATATATATGCTGAAGCATGGGGGCCATCCACCCACTGGCCACCCCAGGCCCCCATGCTTTGGCATATATTCTCTTTTTTTTAACTGCGGATGAAAAATCTCATCCGACAGCACTGCACACACCTACTTATGTCTATTCTGAAAGCAAGACCCTGTTGCTGTCAGAATAAACAGGTCAGTGCTGCAGTTTGACGTTCCTGCAAAAAAATCAACAATGGTTAACAATAAAACAAACTCAATAAAACAACTTTATAAGGAAAAGTGTGTGGTGGTATGCCCACAATTAGAAACCTCCCTCAATCCACCCACTTCTAATGGTGGGCACACATGAAATGTGCCAACAAATATAAAATATATATGCCGAAGCATAGGGGCCATCCACCCACTGGCCACCCCAGGCCCCCATGCTTTGGCATATATTCTGTTTTTTATAACTGCGGATGAAAAATCTCATCCAACAGCGCTGCCCACGCTGACTTATGTCTATTCTGAGAGCAAGTTCCTGTTGCTGTCAGAATAAACAGGTCAGCGCTGCAGCTGAAAGCATTCCTGCAAACAGAAATGGTTAACAATAAAACAACAATAAACCAGTGAAAGTCGAACAATCACAAAAATGACAACAACAAAAAAAACTATAACTATTTTTGGTTTTTACATTTTTTAATTTTTTTGGGGGGTATTTGTACTTTTATTTATTTTTTTTATTTTTTTTAACTTTTTTTTTCCAAACTTCAAACATTTAAACAGCTGGTAGGGTCTCTCCAAATGCGATAGCCAGTTTCCTGACTACCTAACATCTTTTGAGACCCTGTGTAAATGTGCCCTGATCTGTGCCCTGCTGTACCCTATACTAATAGTTCACTAGTGTATGGTAGAGGCGGAAGCAGGTCTTGATGCAGAGGCCAGGTTGGCCAGGACAGGAGGGACAACAATAGCGGCTGTCACGCCTAATTCCACGTTTGCTGCAGACACGACATCTTTTTTGGGGTCTTCTTTGGGTTGGGGTACCAGGAATGGTATCGGGAAAATGTCTCTCATGCAGACGGCTAACTGCATCTGGGAGAGGGATTTGGGGCGCAGCACCTTCTGGATACAAAAGGGCCCTGATGTTCTCTAACTGGAAATTTAGGTATGATCCACTATGTCCAGTTGCTTTATAGAGAACAAAAGCATTATATACAGCCAATTGAAATAAATAAACTGACACTTTTATGTACCAGCGTTTGGATTTTCGGGAAACTAAATACGGCTGCATCATCTGGTCATTGAAGTCCACCCCTCCCATGTTAAGGTTATAATCGTGGACACAGAGGGGCTTCTCAACAACACCAGCTGCCGTGGTAATTTGGACGGTCGTATCTGCGTGAATGGAAGACAGGAGGTAAACATCCCGTTTGTCCTTCCACTTCACTGCGAGCAATTCTTCATTTCTCAAGCAGGCTTTTTCCCCCTTTTTAAGACGGGTATTTACAAGCCGTTGGGGGAAGCCTCGGCGATTAGATCGCACAGTGCCACGTGTGCAAATTCCCAAATTGAACAAATGTCTAAATAGTGGCACGCTTGAATAAAAATTGTCCACGTATAAGTGGTACCCCATATGGAAATAGGATGACGCCAAGTCCCAAACTATCTTGCCACTGCTCCCCATGTAGTCTGGGCATCCGGGGGGCTCCAAGTAACTATCTTTTCCCTCGTAAATCCGAAACTTACATGTATAGCCTGTTGCCCTCTCACAGGTCTTATACATCTTGATCCCATATCTGGCATGCTTGCTGGGGAGATATTGTTTGATTACAAGGCGGCCAGAATATTGAATGAGGGACTCATCGATGCAGATGTTTTTCTGGGGAGTATACACATCTGCAAATTTTTGGTTAAAGTGATTTACGAGGGGCCGAATTTTGTGGAGCCGGTCAAATTCAGGGTCACCCTGAGGACGACTGAGTGAGTTATTGTAGAAGTGCATAAAACGCATTATACTCTCATATCTATGCCTGGCCATGGCAGCAGAGAACACGGGCATGTGAACAAGAGGGTCGGTGGACCAATACAACCGCAATTGATTTTTATCATTAATGCCCATGTTGAGGGTTAGGCCCAAAAAAACTTTAAATTCGGAAACCGTAATGGGTTTCCATGCGAATGGTCTGGCAAGGTTTGAATTTGGGTTGGCGGCGATAAATTGGCGTGCATATAAATTGCTTTGATCCACAATCAATGCATAAAGATCTTCTGTGAAAAACAGCTCAAAAAAATTAAGGGAGTATTTAAATTTGCTGTTTCCACCTGAATTCCAGGTTGGGCAGTGAATGGGGGAAGTACGGGTGCTGCAGAATTTGTGGGCTGCCAATCGGGATTTGCAAGCACATCCGGAAGGACACTAGGGGCTCTACGGGCCTGTCTGCGAATTCTTGGTGGCCGCGGGACACTACTTGTGCTCGCCACCGCACCAGCTTGTACTGCACTTATGGGACTCGCCACGTCACCAAGTGATACTGCAGTGCTGGTATGCCTACGGCCAGGACGTACTAGGCCGCTGGTGCTCGCCAGTTCACCAAAAGGTAGTCCGGCACTAGTACTGGCACTCTGCTGCATATGAGAGTCATCATGCATTTTTACCACCTCAGCAACCTGTGAATGGGATCGGGTACGCCTGATCTTAGCAGGGACCACTTCCTCGTCATCTGAGCTAGCTGTCAGGGTGCCGCTGCTGTCTATAGGTTCGTATTCTGAGCCTGATTCTGCCAGTGAGTCTTCCCCTTCGCTCTCACTTGACATGCTCAGAATCCTATAGGCCTCTTCACTAGTGTACCTTTGCTTAGACATTTTGGCCACTAAATTTACAGGTACCTAGTGCGACTCACGGGAAAAAGAGCGCCTGGCTGTCAGGGACTGCTTGAACCGCTACAAAAAATTTACCGACAAGTGCTAACAGATATCAGGCCTGATTCTGTGAACACTGCGGTTTTGTGTGTAATATGTATCAAGTGACAGTTATCTACTGACACTGCACTTGCCGGGGGAGAAGGGGGGGCGTAGGGGCTAAACGCAGGTGCTGGCAGGTGTTGGGGCTGATCCCGCTAACACTGTGTTTTTGGGGATACTAAAGTAATGTGAATGCTGGTATAGCGCTGATCTGATCAAAGATATTGATCCAATCAGACACTATACTAGCAATGAAGGTTTAGCATGCAAGTAAGCGTGTTCCTGGCAATCAAGGGGTCAAATGTGATTATTTGTGTACTAGCGGGCAAACTGGTGCTATCTGGGAGGGGCGCTAAAACTATCGGAAGTCACCAGTGACACTAATACAGTGATCAGTAAAAATCTGTTCACTGTAATCAATGACACTGGTGACAGGGCAGTGAAGGGGTTAACTGGGGGGGGGGGGGCGATCAAGGGGTTAAATGGGATTACTGATGTACTGGCAGGTAAACTGGCGCTATCTGGGAGGGGCGCTAACACTATTGGAAGTCGCCAGCGACACTGATACAGTGATCAGTAAAAATTGGTTCACTGATCAGTGACACTGGTGACAGGGCAGTGAAGGGGTCAACTCAGGGGGGGGGGGCGATCAAGGGGTTAGACGGGATTACTGGTGTATTAGTGGGCAATCTGGCGCTATCTGGGAGGGGCGCTAACACTATCGGAAGTCGCCAGCGACACTGATACAGTGATCAGTAAAAATCGCTTCACTGATCAGTGACACTGGTGACAGGGCAGTTAAGGGGTTAACTGGGGGGGGGGGGAAATTAAGGGGTTAAATGGCTTTATTGGTGTACTGGGGGGCAAACTGGCGCTATCTGGGAGGGGCGCTAGCACTATTGGAAGTCGCCAGCGACACTGATACAGTGATCAATAAAAATCGCTTCACTGATCAGTGACACTGGTGACAGGGCAGTGAAGGGTTAACTGGAGGGGGGCAATCAGGGGGTTAAATGTGTCCTAGACTGTGTTCTAACTGTCAGTGTGCTGTTTTACTCACGTTTAAATGTCTCTTCTTCTCTGTCTGGAACGGAATATGTCCAGGCAGAGAAGAATGACATCATATCCTGTCCTGTGTAAATATCAACACAGGACAGGATAGGACAGGGACCAATCATCCGATTTCAGCCAGAAATCACTGGCTGAAATCTAATGATTGATCCCTCCTGGATCGAATCGGATCACCCGCGGGTCGGCGGGAGCGCGCGCGCCCCCTGCCGGCGAAAGTGTCGGGAGCACGGAACCCGTTTTTAAACGTGGTTTTGCGCTCCACTGCCGCCCTGCACACGTATATACACAGTGGCAGGGCGGCAAGTGGTTAAGGTTCCGCAGGGGGAGATCAATATTGTTTTGGGTGCCTGCCTAGACCAACAACTCATTCCGTACGTTTATGGAGGTTTCTGATTTAACCACTTCCAGTCCGGACACTTCCCCCCCTTCCTGTCTGGACACTTTCCCCCCTTCCAGTCCGGACACTTCCCCCCCTTCCTGTCTGGACACTTTCCCCCCCTTCCAGTCCGGACACTTCCCCCCCTTCCTGTCTGGACACTTTCCCCCCTTCCAGTCCGGACACTTCCCCCCTTCCAGTCCGGACATTTTCCCCCCCTTCCAGTCCGGACACTTTCCCCCCTTCCAGTCCGGACACTTTCCCCCCCTTCCAGTCCGGACACTTTCCCCCCTTCCAGTCCGGACACTTCCCCCCCTTCCTGTCTGGACACTTTCCCCCCTTCCAGTCCGGACACTTCCCCCCTTCCAGTCCGGACATTTTCCCCCCCTTCCAGTCCGGACACTTTCCCCCCTTCCAGTCCGGACACTTTCCCCCCTTCCAGTCCGGACACTTTCCCCCCTTCCAGTCCGGACACTTTCCCCCCTTCCAGTCCGGACACTTTCACCCCCTTCCAGTCCGGACACTTCCCCCCCTTCCAGTCCGGACACTTCCCCCCCTTCCAGTCCGGACACTTTCCCCCCCTTCCAGTCCGGACACTTTCCCCCCCTTCCAGTCCGGACACTTTCCCCCCCTTCCAGTCCGGACACTTTCTCCCCTTCCAGTCCGGACACTTTCCCCCCCTTCCTGTCTGGACACTTCCCCCCTTCCAGTCCGGACACTTTCCCCCCCTTCCAGTCCGGACATTTTCCCCCCTTCCAGTCTGGACACTTCCCCCCCTTCCAGTCCGGACGCTTCCCCCCCCCCCCCAGGCCAATTTTCAGCTTTCAGCACTATCACAGTTTGAATGACAATTGCGCGGTCATGCAACACTGTACCCATATTAATTTTTTACCATTTTTTTGAGACAGATAAAACTTTATTTTGGTGGTATTTATTCACCGCTGGGATTTTTATTTTTTTTGCTATGTAAATGAAAATGTCCAAAAATTTTGAAAAAAAAAATTTCTTATAAAATTTTGTAAATAAATAATATTTCATCATAAATCTTGGCCAAAATGTATTCCGTTATCTTTTTAGTAAAAAAAATAAATAAGCCAAATTAGTTTATAACCAAAAAGTATAATTTTTAAACATTTTTTTTTACATTTTTATTTTTTTTTTATATTATTGTTTATTTAATTATTTTACATACTGTCCCCTAGCAGTACACTGTTGTGAATAGCCCTGTACCATGTGATCTCTGTGATCATTCACAGATTTCACACGTAGTAAGCAATGATGTCAGAAGTGACATCTTGCTTACTACTTTGCATGTGATCACTGATTGGCCAATCAGCGATCACATGATCAGGACCTCGTACAGAGGTCCCGTCTGACGATCGGTGTTCCACTGTGTCCGGAGGACACAGCGGGCACCGGAATGCGGTGCTGCGTGCTCCCAGGAAGCGCGCACAAGCAGGGGGCGGGGAGGCCATTTATAAACAGCCACCCGACCCTGCACTGCCACCGTCCGGCCGTTTATATATAACGGCCGGACGGGAGGGGGTTAATGAATGTTTTCTGTATATTCATGTTAAATTGTTAATAAAAGACCGTGAAGGCAATTTAACTCCAACAAAGTGTGGTCTCCTTTTATTGGTGGAGGGAGTGTTGGGAAATGGGGGGTTTTCGGAAGTTGGGTAAGTTTGTCTTGGTGGTGTTAGCATTTGACAACACATTTCTTCTACACTAGTCAAGTAGATTTTATTTGGTCCAGTAATTTCGTCATCAATGTATCATTGACTTCTCCATCACATCCAACAACGCCACCATCAAACCCGCCCCGCAGGCCAGAGTACTGGGTGTCATTCTGGACTCCAACCTATCCTTCCAGCCAAGTCCAATCTTTAACAAACTCGTGCAGACTCCACCTCCGCAACATGTAGACTCCACCTCCGCAACATGTAGACTCCGCCTCCACAACATGCAGACTCCACCTCCGCAACATCGCCAAAATCCACACGTTCCTAACCCCAGAAACCACCAAGCAGCTCATCCACTCCCTCATCATATCACGACTCGACTACTGCAACTCCCTCCTCACTGGCCTGCCTCACCGCTGGCTATCCCCGCTTCAGTCCATCCTGAATACGGCTGCCAGACTCATTCACCTTTCCAACCGCTCCATCTCCATCACCCCCCCTCTGCCAATCCCTCCACTGGTCTCCACTCAGTGTCCTCCACCCCCCTCTGCCAATCCCTCCACTGGCCTCCACTCAGTGTCCTCCACCCCCCTCTGCCAATCCCTCCACTGGCCTCCACTCAGTGTCCTCCACACCCCTCTGCCAATCCCTCCACTGGCCTCCATTCAGTGTCCTCCACCCTCCTCTGCCAATCCCTCCACTGGCCTCCACTCAGTGTCCTCCACGCCCCTCTGCCAATCCCTCCACTGGCCTCCACTCAGTGTCCTCCACCCTCCTCTGCCAATCCCTCCACTGGCCTCCACTCAGTGTCCTCCACCCCTCTCTGCCAATCCCTCCACTGGCCTCCACTCAGTGTCCTCCACCCCCCTCTGCCTATCCCTCCACTGGCCTCCATTCAGTGTCCTCCACCCCCCTCTGCTAATCCCTCCACTGGCTTCCGATTGCCCAACGGATCAAATTCAAAATCCTAACACTGATGTACAAAGCCGTCCACCATACTGCCCCGAACTACATCACCGACCTAATATCCAAGTACCACCCAACACGCACACTCCGCTCCTCACAAGACCTCCTTCTCTCTAGTTCCCTGGTCTCCTCCTCCCATGCCCGCCTCCAGGACTTCTCCAGGGTGTCACCCATCCTCTGGAACTCCCTGCCCCAACCCATCAGATTATCACCTACTCTCCTCTCCTTTAGGCGCACCCTGAAAATCCATCTCTTCAGGGAAGCCTACCCCACCCCCTGCTAACTTGCCGACCTCCTCCACTCTTCCTACCACTCCATCCCCCACAGCCACCTCCTCCTGTACCACCATCCCCTCCCTCCTAGATTGTAAGCTCCAAGGAGCAGGGCCCTCAATCCCCTCGTGTATCACATTGTATTGGTATTGTTCTGTCACATGTTCTGTCCCCCTTTGTAATGTACAGCGCTGAGCCAACTATCGGCGCTTTATAAATACTGTATAATAATAATATAATAATCTATGTCAACAATTTCAGAAGATGCATCTTCATACAGAGGGTGCCTGTGAGCTGAATCGTCTGCCGCGTGCCTTTTTTTTTTCTCTTTTCTCTCTCTACTTTAGCGCTCAACTAAACAACCGCATTAGCCATCCAATAAATAGCGCCATTTGAATAAAATCCATTATTTTGTCTTGCAAGAAAACTGAACAAATTGAAGGCCACTCCACACACACACTAGTGAGGGGGATGTTAATCCTTTCAGACTCTTTTCAAAGCTCGTCGCCATCAATTCCCATTCAACTTTGGTCTCTTGACATTTGCCGATGATCAAAGCGGCAATAGATGGCGGTGGAAGACAAGCCCGGCGAAGGACGACAAGTGGAAATCACTTATGGCTAATGGAATAAAAGAAGAGAACGGCAGGTGTAAAGGAAGGAGCCACAAACTCCCCCCACCCTTAAATCTTCGTAAAAACACGACGCACATTGAGCTTCTGATGGGGATTATTATTTTTTTTTTTTTGTAACAATGCACTTGCTGTGATTACCGGGATTTTCATAAAATGGGGAAAAAAGGCAATTTTATGTATATCATGGGATTATTTACTACGACATATTGTGTTTTGATTTTGTGTAGTGCTAGTGATTAACGTAATAGCGACAACCAATGTGAGTGATGAATATAGGGGGCGGTGCTTGACCTACGTCTAACTATAGCGCAGTGACTGCAGCCGTTATGGAAAAATAACTTCATGAATAATAGAAAACTATTGGCGCTATATAAATCCTGTATAATAATAACTAAATCATTTAGAATGTTATCTTAACCCCTTGGCGCCGGCGCCTCCCGGCCCTTTAAGGGTTTCAGAAGCCGGGAGGTGGGGTTTTAAGGTCATGTGACCTCCGTGATTCGCCGTCACATGATCGGAAAAGGTCCCGATTGAAAGAGGACACTGGACATGTGTGCTGGGAGCGCGTAGGACGCGCGCTCTCAGCACATATGTTTTTGTTAATTGCACGCAAATGTGCAGCCGCTCAGCGTCAAGGTCCAGACGCCGGACATTTGCGTACGGCCGGCGTGAAGAGGTTAAAGTGAAGCTCCAACCAAAAGGGGAAGTTCCGCTTTAATGCTCTATCTCCCACTCCCCATTACTGATTGGCACGTTTGGGGAGCAGGAGGGGAGGGGGAACCCAAATTTGACAGGTACCTGCTTCCATTTCTGCTGTTATTGCCTAGGCAAAGTCGTCCCTCCCTCCCTCCCTGTAGTCTTTTAGGTCCCAAAAGACTACGGGGCCATTCACAAAGCGCAGACTTCTCGCGCATGCGCAGTGGGCACCTGGCTGTGAAGCTGCAAGCTGTCACAGCCGGGTGCCCACACTGAAGATGCCAGTGCTGGGGAGAGAAGATGGCTGGTGAAACCAGCCGTGGTGAGGATACCGCGGGATCGTGGGACAGGTAAGTGAGCGGTGGTGAGGACACCGCTGGACCGAGGGACAGGTAAGTGAGCGGTGGTGAGGACACCGCTGGACCGTGGGACAGGTAAGTGAGCGGTGGTGAGGACACCGCTGGACCGAGGGACAGGTAAGTGAGCGGTGGTGAGGACACCGCTGGACCGAGGGACAGGTAAGTGAGCCAATCAGTGATCACGATTGGGACCTCACACAGAGATCCCATACAACACAGTGGACACCAGATTGCTTTGCTGCGCGCTCCCAGGGAGCGCGCACAAGCAGGGAAGCGGGGAAGATGTTTAAACGGCCACCCACTCCTGTGCTGCTCCCATCCATACGTTTATATACATGGGCCGGACGGGAAGTGGTTAACCGCATGCCGCCCAGCCACTGTACATATATAATGGCAGGGAGGCACTTGCAGGCAAAACCACGTTATAAGACGTGTGTTTTGTAAACAAATAGGGGGCGCGCGCGAGGCGCGCCGCCGCCCTATTTGTCCCGCCGATCACCGCCGCAGATGTCAGTCGCCGGGTCACAGCTGCTCGTTAATGGCTATGTTCCGGCGATCGGCAGCAAACAGTGACAGACACCACAGCTGCAGTAGCTGTCAGCTCGAGGATGAGCTGATCGAGAAAGAAGAGTTTCTCTTTCTCGATCAGCCTTGTCCCGTGCAGCACCCCCCCCGCCCCCTAGTAAAACACTCCCCCTCACTCCTATAACCCTTCCCTGCTAAATAAAGTTAACCCCTTCCTCCCCAGTGCCATTAGTACAGTGTCAGTTTTTTTTTTGCACTGATCACTGTATTGGTGTTTTTGGGGATGTCAGTGACCCCAAGTCAGTACCCCCCAATGTCAGAATGTCCGCCACAGTCCCGCCATAAGTCCTTGATCGCCGCCATAATTCGCTGATCGCCGCCATTATTAGTATAAAAAAACCCTAAAAATCCCAGTATCTTTCCCGCCATTTGTAAACGCTATAACTTTCACGTAAACCAATTAATTTACACGTATTGGGTTTTTTTTTAGCAAAGACGTCGCAGAATACATTTTGGCAGAAATTTATGACTAAATTTGATTTGTCATGTTTTATAGCAAAAAGTCCAAAATATTGTTTTTTTTCCTCAAAATTGTCAGCCTTTTTTTTCATAGCGCAAAAAATAAAAACCGCACAGGCAATCAAATACCACCAAAAGAAAGCTCAATTTGTGGGGAAAAAAAGGATGTAAATTTCATTTATGTACCGTATTGCATGACCGCGCAATTGTCCGTTAAACTAGCGCAGCGCTGTATAGCAGAAAAATGGCATAAATTGCAGTATTTATACCATAGTTTGTAGACGCTATTACTTTGCACAAAGCAATCAATATACACTTATTGGGATTTTTTTACCAAAAACATGGAGCAGAATACATTTTGGCCTAAATTTATAACCAACTTTGAGTTTACTATATATTTTTTATAGCTGAAAGTAAAAAACATTGTTTTTCTTCAAAATTTTTGGCCTTTTTATGTTTATAGCGTGAAAAATAAAAAGCGCACAGGTGATCAAATACCACCGAAAGAAAGCTCTATTTGTGTGAAAAAAAGGACGTAAATTTCGTTTGGGTGCAGCATTGCATGACCGCGCAATTATCAGTTGAATTAGTGCAGCGCCGAGTAGCAAAAAGAGGCGTGGTCATTTTAGGGGGGTAAATCCTCAGGAGCTCAAGTGGTTAATGTGCCCTATAAACTGTACAACTCAGATGAACAACAAACTGAAATCTTTTAGGTGGAGGGAAGTAAAAATAAAAAAACTAAAATATTCTGGTTGCATAAGTGTTCACACCCTTACACTAATCCTTTGTTGAAGCCCCTTTTGATGTGATTCCAGCACTCAGTCTTGTTGGGGAGGAGTCTATCAACATGGCCTCTCTTATTCCTGGGGGAGTAAAACCCAGTCTGAGAGCTGTGGCATTCTGGGAGATTCACCTGCAGCTCAAGCATCTTTTATGGTGTCCCAGTTACTGTTTGGCTGGGGGGGACCTCTGTTCTAGTCTCCAGAAGTATTTGCAGAAAGCTTGCTAAGGATCCAGGACACAGACGGTTGGAGTAAAGAAGCTGGCTGATACGGCATGTGGCTACACAGTATTCAGGACACAGACTGTCCTCTATGAGGAGAATCCATTCTCTGCAGGTCTACTCTCTGGAGCCATTTTCATCATCTGAACCACGGTTTATTTTTGAGATCAATTATTATTATACAGTATTTATATATCAGCTGATATTTATCCACTCATTACTGGGAGACGATGTAATGGAACCAGACCCAGTCTGCTCTTGGGTATTTCCATTATAATACCGCTTCCCCGTCCGAACACCGTCCATGGACACCACCGCTGACCATACAAGACTAGATGAGACCAGTCTTGAAATAAATCAGGAAATAGACTACTTTATTTTAACACAGAGACAAGATATATACACAGGGCGGGGCAATCCACACCCAGTAACAAGAAACACATCAGCAGGCAGTCCCATCAGGGGGAAGGGCTGCCAGAAACACCCCCCACCAAGCCAATACACAAACACATACATCCCATAATAGTTTGCTCCCAAGCAGAACACACAATAGAACAATGGGATACAGCCGCATGGCATTAAACAATGAACAACCCCCCACCTATACATGTCTACACAATATTAGGACATTTCACCCTGCACCCCTAACAGGCACAGGGTGACTTACACATAAAAGGGATATGGGGAGCTGAGACAGGGGTCTCCCCACCTCTCTAAAGTGAGCTGTGTTCCATGGGTCCCCCACCCAAAGTCACTCCCTTCACAGACGGCTTGGTCCTTTTGGAGCTATTTAGCGTCTGGGTCCACATTCTGATCTTTGGGACACATATTTTGACCCGTCCATAATTGGGGGTCTATATGGTCTGGTAAGAGGCTGAAATTCTTTGGGTGTTGGTGATGGTGAACTCTTCTCATCTTCTTGATCAAATTTGAAGCATCATTTTTCCCACCTCTGCATCCCCCACGACTTCACTAACACTCCCTTCCCCCTCTCTGACCACCACCTCCTCACATTTTCCATCTCCCCCTCCTCTAACTCCCCTCCCCAAAGCGTCAAACCACCACCAGCCGTAAACTCCGCAACCTGAACCCGGCCCATCTCCACCCGGCAGCTGACTGTCTGTACGATAGTATCCTTCCACTGTCCTGCCCTGACCTGGCCACTACTGTGTACAACGACTCACTGTCAGCTGCCCTCGACTCCCTGGCACCCCTAACCACGCGTCACACCAGACCCCGACCGCTTCAACCCTGGCAGAACGAACATACAAAATGTCTCAAATGACGCAGTCGTGCGCTGGAGCGATTGTGGCCCAAAACCAGATCCCCTTGTGCGTTCTCCCTCCACAAATCCGCCTTCCTCACCTACACCACCTCCCTCCACGCCACCAAGCAAGCCTATTTCGTTAACCTCATCAACACCCTCTCCACCTGTCCTCGCCGGCTCTTCTCCACTTTCAACTCCCTACTGTCTCCCCCCCCCCCCACCTCCACTCAGTACCTCTCTCACCGCCCACGAGATTGCCAATCATTTCCAAAACAAGATTGACGCAATCCTTAAGGACATTGTCAACTCACAATCTACCTCTCCACCTAGCCCCCCCCCCATCACCTCCTCAACTCTCCCCTCCTCCAACCTCATACTCGCACTGACCCCCACCGTACCTAACGCCCTGCCCACTATCACCTCCCCAACGCTCCGCTCCTTCAGCCCAGCTACCACTAAGGAGGTCACTAAGCCCGCCTCACCACTTGCCCCCTGGACCCTATCCCCTCACAGCTCCTCCATTCACCCCCCTCCTCCATCATTCACTTCCTCACCCACATCTTCAATCTCTCCCTCTCCACTGGCACATTCCCCTCCCCCCTAAAGCACGCACACATCACCCCTATACTCAAAAAACCCTCCCTTGACCCCACTGACCCAAACAACCTTAGACCCATTTCCCTGCTACCATTCACTTCCAAGCTCCTTGAGCACTTGGCCTACAATTGCCTGAGCGCCCACCTCACTGATAACAACCTCCTTGACCCTCTACAGTCTGGCTTCCGTCCCCTACACTCCATCGAAACCCCCTTACTCAAAATCACTAATGACCTGCTAACCGCCAAAGCTAATGGCCATTACTCTGTCCTCCTGCTCCTCGACCTCTCCGCGGCCTTCAACACAGTCGACCACCCTCTCCTCCTTACAAAACTGCACTCCCTTGGCATCAGGGACGCTGCTCTCTCCTGGTTCTCCTCCTACCTGTCACAACGCTCCTTCAGCGTCACCTATAACACTGCCACCTCCCCTTCTCTCCCCCTCTCTGTCGGGGTCCTCCGAGGCTCTGTCCTCGGACCCCTCCTCTTCTCCATCTACACCTCCTCCCTTGGCAAACTAATACACTCCCACGGCTTCAACTATCACCTCTATACCTCTCCACCCCCCACCTCACCCCCTCACTCTCCGCCCGCATCGCCCACCTCCTGAACGACATATCAGACTGGATGTCGCTCCATTTTCTCAAATTGAACCTTTCCAAAACTGAGCTCCTGGTTTTCCCCCCAGCCCGTGCCCCCCCCATCCCCTCCATCACTACTAGCAACGCCACCATCAATCCCACCCCACACGCCAAAGTCCTGAGTGTCACCCTGGACTCAAACCTTTCCTTCCAACCCCATGTCCAATCACTATCAAAGTCATGCAGGCGCCACCTCCGCAACATCTCCAAGATACGTACGTTCCTCACCCCAGAAACCACCAAACAACTCGTACACTCCCTCATCATCTCACACCTGGACTACTGCAACTCCCTCCTCACTGGCCTACCCAAACAAACGCTATCCCCACTCCAGTCTACCCTGAACTCAGCGGCCAGACTCATCCACCTCACCAACCGCTCCACATCTGCCTCCCCCCTCTGCCAATCCCTTCACTGGCTCCCGATTGCCCAACGCATCAAATTCAAATTACTAACTCTGACCTACAAAGCCATTCACAACGCCGCCCCAAACTACCTAACCGACCTGATACCCAAATACTACCCTACCCGTGCCCTTCGCTCCTCACAGGACCTCCTACTTTCCAGCTCCCTGGTCTCCTCCTCCCACGCCCGACTCCAGGACTTCTCCAGGACTTCCCCCCATCCTCTGGAACTCCCTACCCCAATCCATCAGACTGTCACCTACCCTCCTCTTCACCTCTTCAGGGAAGCCTACCCCACCCTCACCTAACAACCGATCTCCTCCACTCTTCCTACCACTCCATCCCCCACAGCCACTTTCTCCTGTACCACTATCCCCTCCCTCCTAGATTGTAAGCTCCAAGGAGCAGGGCCCTCAATCCCCTCATGTATTGTATTGTTACTGTCCTGTCTCATGTTATGTCCCTCTTGCTACTGTACAGCGCTGAGCAAACCCTTTGGCGCTATATAAATACTGTATAATAATAATAATAATATTGGTGTTCTAACGAAGAGGAATTTATTCTGTCTTCACGAATTGGAGTTTTATCTACATTGCATCTTTTGATATTTGAAGCACTACATCTTTATGTTTTTTATGGCACATCCTGACTTGGCAATATTTGCCCGCTCTTCCTTGCAAAAACACTCCAAATCTGTCAGCCTGAAGGTTTTGTGCCGATATTGACTGGTATTTGGGACTGTTCATAATTCCCTCTACCTAAGAAAAACAGCCCCGAAGCATGATGCTGCCACCACCATGCTTCACGGTGGGTATGGTGTTCTTTTAGTGATGTGTAGTGTTGTTCATATCTTTTGGAATTATGGCCACAAAGTTTATCAGACCAGAACACAGTTCCACACATGCTTTTGGGAGACTTCAGATGTGATTTTGCATAATTTATCCGGGATTGGATGTTTTTCTTCGTAAGAAAAGTCTTCCATCTTGCCACTCCACCCCATAGTCCAGACATAGGAAGAATACGGGAGATCGTTGTCACAACAATATAGTAATGGATATAGTGAATGCGGGATCCAGGGAGAGCGGATATAGTGAATGCGGGGTCCGGGGAGAGCGGATATAAGGAATGCTCGGTCCGTGGAGAGCGGATATAGTGAATGCGGGGTCCGGGGAGAGCGGATATAGTGATTGCGGGGTCCGGGGAGAGCGGATATAGTGAATGCGGGGTCCGGGGAGAGCGGATATAGTGAATGCGGGGTCCGGGGAGAGCAGATATAGTGAATGCGGGGTCCGGGGATAGCGGATATAGTGAATGCGGGGTCCGGGGAGAGCGGATATAGTGAATGCGAGGTCCGGGGAGAGCGGATATAGTGAATGCGGGGTCCGGGGGGACCGGATATAGTGAATGCGGGGTCCGGGGAGAGCGGATATAGTGAATGCGGGGTCCGGGGAGAGCGGATATAGTGAATGCGGGATCCGGGGAGAGCGGATATAGTGAATGCGGGGTCCGGGGAGAGCGGATATAGTGAGTGCGGGGTCCGGGGAGAGCGGATATAGTGAATGCGGGGCCCGGGGAGAGCGGATATAGTGAATGCGGGGTCCTGGGAGAGCGGATATAGTGAATGCGGGGTCCGGGGAGAGCGGATATAGTGAATGCGGGGTCCGGGGAGAGCGGATATAGTGAATGCGGGGTCCGGGGAGAGCGGATATAGTGAATGCGGGGTCCGGGGAGAGCGGATATAGTGAATGCGGGGTCCGGGGAGAGCGGATATAGTGAATGCGGGGTCCGGGGAGAGCGGATATAGTGAATGCGGGGTCCGGGTAGAGCGGATATAGTGATGCGGGGTCCGGGGTTTAGTGACACTTTAAATTTGGCAGACAATAACCTGCGGTTATGATCTAGTAAAAAAAAATTGAAGCAGTGCCAAACCCAACCAAATTGAGACCAAGAATGAAAAAAAAAAAAAAAACAAATATAGGCAGCTGCCCCTTTAACACGTTACAGTTGATAAAAGTAGGTGCTCAACATAATAGTGCAATCGATATAATCACATGGTGGGCAGGCGGGCTCTTTGTCGCAGAAGAGATATGTACAGTAATGGCTCTTCTGCATTGAAATCCTACTTAACTAAAAAGTTAACAAAACAAAGAAAAAGCAAAACCAAAAAAAAAAAAAAAAGAAAGAAAAACAAAACAAAAAGCAAAAAAAAAATAAAACAAAAAGCAAAATAAGCAAAAAAATCAAAAAAACAACCCCACAGCGAATCACGGCGGTCACATGACCCTAAAACCCCGCCCCGCCTCCCGGCTTCTTGAGCCCTTAAAGGGCCGGGAGGCGACGGCGCCAAGGGGTTAACATTGTGTCACACCAAATCACATGGTGCTGCGGTACCATGCATATTGGTGGGCACGAACGCACCCACATTTGCTAGATGCATGGGGGTGCCACGTGAATCTGCAGAAGGCGGCGTGTTTCCGTACTGCAACTGGTGTGAACAAGCAGTTTGGTTTCTACTCTGCTCAGTACTTCAGAACCATCCTGGTGTTGCAAGAACATCCCAATAGAGGGCTCATTCACACCATATGGGTGCGTCTAGGCACGCATTTTTTTCCACGTTCCCATGTGGCACATTTTCGGAAGACTGTTTATTTCAATGCGTTGCTGAACTCACTGCAACACACAAAAAGTACGGCAGGCACCATTTTTTAAATTTTATTACCCCAAAGTGAATGGTTCCATGTGTTGTGAAGGCCGTGAATGCAGCCTTGTTTGCTAGATGCGTGACCACTTCCAGTCCGGACACTTTCACCCCCTTCCAGTCCGGACACTTTCACCCCCTTCCAGTCCGAACACTTACCCCCCTTCCAGTCCGGACACTTTCACCCCCTTCCAGTCCGGACACTTTCACCCCCTTCCAGTCCGGACACTTTCATCCCCTTCCAGTCCGGACACTTTCATCCCCTTCCAGTCCGGACACTTACCCGCCTTTCCAGTCCGGACACTTTCACCCCCCTTCCAGTCCGGACACTTACCCCCCTTCCAGTCCGGACTCTTTCACCCCCTTCCAGTCCGGACACTTTCACCCCCTTCCAGTCCGGACACTTCCCCCCCTTCCAGTCCGGACACTTTCACCCCCTTCCAGTCTGGACACTTTCCCCCCCTTCCAGTCCGGACACTTTCACCCCCTTCCTGTCTGGACACTTACCCCCCTTCCAGTCTGGACACTTTCCCCCCCTTCCAGTCCGGACACTTTCCCCCCCTTCCTGTCCGGACACTTTCCCCCCTTCCAGTCCGGACACTTTCACCCCCCTTCCAGTCCGGACACTTTCACCCCCCTTCCAGTCCAGACTCTTTCACCCCCTTCCAGTCTGGACACTTTCACCCCCTTCCTGTCCGGACACTTACCCCCCTTCCTGTCCGGACACTTTCACCCCCCTTCCAGTCCGGACACTTCCCCCCCCCCCCTTCCAGTCCGGACACTTTCACCCCCCCCCCTCTTCCAGTCCAGACACTTTTACTCCCTTCCAGAGGCCATGGTTAGGGGTGTGGGGTGTACAATGTTTTGTTGATTTTTTGGGGGGGATCTTTACATAAATTATATTTATGCTGCAACTCCTTCTGGATTTTTAGTATTGAGTCTGGAGGACCTCCTGGTTGTTGGAATTATTTGCACTAGTTGCAGGTTCTGTGTGTATAATATATACAGTATATTTACATTTTTGGTTGGAACATGACAAAATGTGGAAAATTTCAAGGGGTGTGAAGACTTTTTCAAGGTACCGTATACTGAGTTGCGATTATTTTTGTTAATTTTAGAGGATACCAGAAGCTGTCTACTATTGCCCCATTTATTCCTCTTGGAGTCAGGCGTTCTCCTCCTGTGCTGTTTTTTGCTTTTGTTTTTTCTCTCAGATGGGTTTTTTCTGTAGCTACTTACCTTCCCGTATCTATACAGTAATAAAAACTTCCCTGCTTCATCCAAAACAAATAGAAGTGTTTGGCCGCAGCTGGGCAACAAATGGAAAAACAATGGGGGAGCGATGATCGGGAGAAAGTTATAGTAAAAGATATACATTTAGAATATGAAATCTGTGAGCATTATGGAGACAATGTTGCATTTGGAATCTTTGACAATGAGAAACATTTTATCTTTAGAGATTGGACCCCCCCCCCCCACTCTGCCCACCCCCTCCCCCGCATACATTGAGTCTCGGGGAATATAATACACACAAATCACAGAGAATGTCATGACAAGTAGAAGATGTGATTGTAGGAGTTCTCCCGCATGTTCTATGATAGGATTCCCGGAATATTTCACATTGTTCATTCTGAAGATGCAACTTGCTCCAGGTTTATATTGGAGTGTTTACTACTCTCAGCACAAGGGAGGAGAGCGATGATAAGAGGTTGCTGATCGACTCTGCACCTACTATAGATGGATTTATTCATGTCAGGTACTTACCTAGTGCCGTCAGTTTACACAGCGCTTTACATACAGTTAGGTCCATCCAGATTTTATGGACCGCTCTGGTCTTTTTCTGCTGACACTTTTCTATGTTTCTAATCTCTTGTTATATAAAGCTTGTATTATTTCTATGCTGGTGTACATCTGTATACTTATTGGTAATGTTGTATGCTGGTTGCACTCGTTTTTCTGCTCTAAATGACTTTGATTAGGAAGGGAACCCCTCTGTTCACAGAGTCCCTGTCCTGGGTTGAGGCCCTGTCCTAGGTGGAGGTTCTGTCCTGGGTGCAGGCACTATCCTGGGTGGAGTTCCTGTTCTGGGTTGAGGCCCTGTCCTGGGTGGAGGTCCTATCCTGGGTGGAGATCCTGTCCTGGGCAGAGGTCCTATCCTGGGAGGAGGTCCTATCCTGGGAGGAGGATCTATCCTGGGAGGAGGTCCTATCTTCGATAGAGGCCCTATGCTGAGCGGAGGTCCTATCCTGGGAGGAGGATCTATCCTGGGAGGAGGTCCTATCTTCGATGGAGGCCCTATACTGGGTGGAGGCCCTATCTTGGGTGGAGGTCCTGTCCTGGGTGGAGGCTCTGTCCTGGGTGGAGGCCCTGTCCTGGGTGGAGGTCTTATCCTGGGTGGAGATCCTGTCCTGGGTGGAGGTCCTGTTCTGGGTGGAGGCCCTGTCCTGGGTGGAGGTCCTATCCTGGGTGGAGATCCTGTCCTGGGCAGAGGTCCTATCCTGGGAGGAGGTACTATCCGTAGCACTTTACATACAGTTAGGTCCATATCAGGGGCGGACTGACAACTCATGGGGCCCCCGGGCAATAGGGGATCATGGGGCCCCTGTGTCCTTGCCCAAACTCAAAAAAGCCTATGAAAAAGGTACCAGAGGCATCTCATGGGGCCCCCTACTGACCCCGGGCCCTCGAGCAGTGCCAGAGTTTCCAAATGGTCGGTCCGCCCCTGCTTAGAACCATCAGGACAAGATAAATTCCACAGAATGTGCTCCACTGAGGAGATCCTTTCAGGATATCATCACAGCTTTATTGATGCATTCCTGATGTCATCTGGGTATAGCAACCTGCATATTCCTTTATCCTTCTACTACCAAGCTCCACCGATGCCCACCATATATGAAACAAAATATAGTATAAAACCGTAATACACCATTAAAATATACTTTATTATTGTTCTTACACTTTAATCCATCTTTAAAAATGCCAAATTGTAATGACCAGACCTCTAGGAACGTCCTGGTATCCTCCACATGTGTTTAGAGAGGGTTTGCCAGTAACCAAGATGGCCGTTCCGTCACTTCTGGTTCTGCTGTGCATCTGACGTCACTTCCCTTGACGCGTTTCGTCATCGGACTTAATCGGAGTATATATTTTATTTTATATTTTTATTTTTTTGAAGGACACAATTTTATATTTTTTGCACTGATTTATATTTGGACACTTTCTTTGTTATTATTCTAAATTTTAAAATCTTTAATATGATTGGAGATTTATAGATAGCATATGATTATTCACAGATTGTTACACTTTTAGGGTGAAAGTGTTTATTTATGCTATTGGGTATACTTTTGGATATAGATTTATTTAGGGGATACCATCAATTCAGATAAAATTTTAGGAACTACAACCATTTTTATACATAGTCCCTCCATTTCCAGGGGCTCAAATGTAATTGGACAAATTAATATAATCATAAATAAAATGTTCAATGTAATATTTTGTTGAGAATCCTATACTGGCAATGACTGCTTGAAGTCTGGAACCTATGGACATGACCAAAGACTGGGTTTCCTCCTTTCTGATGCTTTCCATGAAGTCTGGAACCCATGGACATGACCAAAGACTGGGTTTCCTCCTTTCTGATGCTTTCCATGAAGTCTGGAACCCATGGACATGACAGAAGACTAGGTTTCCTCCTTTCTGACGCTTTGCCTGAAGTCTGGAACCCATGGACATGACCGAAGACTGGGTTTCCTCCTTTCTGACGCTTTGCCTGAAGTCTGGAACCCACGGACATGACCAAAGACTGGGTTTCCTCCTTTCTGACGCTTTGCCTGAAGTCTGGAACCCACGGACATGACCGAAGACTGGGTTTCCTCCTTTCTGCCGCTTTGCCTGAAGTCTGGAACCTATGGACACGACCAAAGACTGGGTTTCCTTCTTTCTGGTGATTTGCCTGAAGTCTGGAACCCATGGACATGACCACAAACTGGGTTTCCTCCTTTCTGATGCTTTCCATGAAGTCTGGAACCCATGGACATGACCAAAGACTGGGTTTCCTCCTTTCTGATGCTTTGCCTGAAGTCTGGAACCCACGGACATGACCAAAGGCTGGGTTTCCTCCTTTCTGATGCTTTGCCTGAAGTCTGGAACCCACGGACATGACCAAAGACTGGGTTTCCTCCTTTCTGATGCTTTGCCTGAAGTCTGGAACCCACGGACATGACCAAAGACTGGGTTTCCTCCTTTCTGACGCTTTGCCTGAAGTCTGGAACCCACGGACATGACCGAAGACTGGGTTTCCTCCTTTCTGCCGCTTTGCCTGAAGTCTGGAACCTATGGACACGACCAAAGACTGGGTTTCCTTCTTTCTGGTGATTTGCCTGAAGTCTGGAACCCATGGACATGACCACAAACTGGGTTTCCTCCTTTCTGATGCTTTCCATGAAGTCTGGAACCCATGGACATGACCAAAGACTGGGTTTCCTCCTTTCTGATGCTTTGCCTGAAGTCTGGAACCCACGGACATGACCAAAGGCTGGGTTTCCTCCTTTCTGATGCTTTGCCTGAAGACTGGAACCCACGGACATGACCAAAGACTGGGTTTCCTCCTTTCTGATGCTTTGCCTGAAGTCTGGAACCCATGGACATGACCAAAGACTGGGTTTCCTCCTTTCTGATGCTTTGCCTGAAGTCTGGAACCCATGGACATGACCAAAGACTGGGTTTCCTCCTTTCTGATGCTTTCCATGAAGTCTGGAACCCATGGACATGACCAAAGACTTGGTTTCCTCCTTTCTGATGCTTTGCCTGAAGTCTGGAACCCATGGACATGACCAAAGACTGGGTTTCCTCCTTTCTGATGCTTTCCATGAAGTCTGGAACCCATGGACATGACCAAAGACTTGGTTTCCTCCTTTCTGATGCTTTGCTTGAAGTCTGGAACCCATGGACATGACCAAAGACTGGGTTTCCTCCTTTCTGGTGCTTTGCCTGAAGTCTGGAACCCACGGACATGACCAAAGACTGGGTTTCCTCCTTTCTGGTGCTTTGCCTGAAGTCTGGAACCCACGGACGCAACCAAAGACTGGGTTTCCTCCTTTCTGACGCTTTGCCTGAAGTCTGGAACCTATGGACACGACCAAAGACTGGGTTTCCTCCTTTCTGACGCTTTGCCTGAAGTCTGGAACCTATGGACACGACCAAAGACTGGGTTTCCTCCTTTCTGACGCTTTGCCTGAAGTCTGGAACCTATGGACATGACCAAAGACTGGGTTTCCTCCTTTCTGACGCTTTGCCTGAAGTCTGGAACCTATGGACATGACCAAAGACTGGGTTTCCTCCTTTCTAATGCTTTGCCTGAAGTCTGGAACCCATGGACACGACCAAAGACTGGGTTTCCTTCTTTCTGGTGCTTTGCCTGAAGTCTGGAACCCATGGACATGACCAAAGACTGGGTTTCCTTCTTTCTGGTGCTTTGCCAGGCTGTAACTGCAGCCATCTTCAGTTGTTCTTTGTGGGTCTTTCTGCCTTTAGTTTTTCCTTCAGCAAGTGAACTGCATGCTCAATGGGGTGGAGATCAGGTGATTGACTCAGCCATTGCAGAATATTCCACTTTTTTTCCTTCACAAGCTCCTGGGTTGCTTTTGCAGTGTGTTTTGGATCATTGTCCATCTGTACTGTGAAGCGCCGTCCAATCACCTTTGCTGCATTTGGCTGAATCTGGGCTGACGGTATATCTGTAAACATGGCAGAATTCATCCGGCTGCTTCTGTCTTCTGTCACATCATCAATAACCACCAATGACCCAGTGCCACTGGAAGCCATGCATGCCCATCACCCCGCCTACACCCATGCCATCACACCGCCTCCACCCATGCCATCACCCCGCCTCCACCCATGCCATCACCCCGCCTCCACCCATGCCATCACACCGCCTCCACCCATGCCATCACCCCGCCTCCACCCATGCCATCACACCGCCTCCACCCATGCCATCACACCACCTCTACCCATGCCATCACACGGCCTCCACCCATGTCATCACACCGCCTCCACCCATGCCATCACACTGCCTCTACCATGTTTTACAGATGACGTTGTGTGCTTTGGATCATGAGCTGTTCCAAGTCTTCTCCACATTTTTTTCTTCCCGTCATTCTGGTACAGATTCATCTTAGTTTCATCCGTCCAAAGAATGCTTTTCCAGAGCTGGTCCGGCTTTTGGCAAAGTCTAATCTGGGTTTTCTATTCTTCAGGCTTATGAATGGTTTGCACCTTTTGGTGAACCCCCTCTGTATTTGCTCTCGTGAAGTCTTCTCTTGATTGACAATGATACTCCCACCTCCTGGAGAGTGTCCTTCACTTTTCTGGATGTTGTGAATGGGTTTTTCTTTACCATAGAGAGGATCCTGCAATCATCCACCACTGTTGTCTTCCATGGACGTCCATGCCTTTTTATGTTGCTGAGCTCACCAGTGTGTTCTTTCCTCAGAATGTACCAAACTGTTGATTTGGCCGCTCCCAATGTTGCTGCGATCTCTCTGATGGATTGGTTTTGTTTTTGAAGACTTACAATGGCCTGATTCACTTGCATGGACAGCTCCTTTGAATGCATGATGTAGGTTCACAGCAATAGATTCCAAATGCAAATCCTAAACTTAGAATCAACTCCAAACCTTTTACCTGCTTAATTAATGAAGAAATAATAAAGGAGTAGCCCACACCTGGCCATGAAACAGCTTTTGATTGAATTGTCCGATACTTTTGGTCCCTTGAAAAAGGGGGATGGCTACTCTTAAGAGCTGTAATTCCTAAATCCTTCCTCCAATGTGGATGTACGTACCCTCAAATTACACCTGAGAGTGCGCACTGTCCGCCCATATCCATCATAGAACTAGAGCTGGAATATGTTTTGGTAAATACCTGAAAAAAACTAAAATTGTGCCTGTGTCCAAATGTGTGTATATATATATATATATATATATGGACCTAACTGTATATATTGTACATTCACATCAGTCCCCACCCCCGAGGAGTGTACAATCTAAGGTCCCTAACTCACATTCATACATACACAGACTAGGGACAATTTAGACAGGAGCCAATTCACCTTCCATGTCTTTGGAGTGTGGGAGGAAATGGGAGTACCTGGAGGAAACCCATGCAGGTACAGGGAGAACATGCAAACTCCAGGCAGGTGGTGCCGTGGCTGGGATTTGAACCAATGACCCGAGTACTGCCAGTTGGAAGTGCTAACCATTTAGCCAGTTTGCTGCCCATTTTGATGGGCTTTAAGCTTTCCCTAGCAACGTTCTTCCTTTTGAACGGTCTTGAGGGAACATCGGTGTAGCGCTTACCCCCACAGGAGCCGCTGGTGATGGCTGGTCCTCTGTTCTGCTCCATCGCCACTGAGACACCTAGACGTAGACTGAAAGCCGTTTCTTAAATAAATAAATAAAAAGAACACTGAGCATTTCAGAGATGATGAGCTGAACTAAAAGGTGAACCAAAATGTATAAATATAAACAAAAAGTGCAGCACTGAAAAAATCGTGTGTGAAAATTTCATAAAGCTGCAAACGTGCTGTATTAAATGTATTTATTAAAAAGAACATTGGGGAACTGGAGGAAGTACAGAGAAGGGCAACCAAACTGATACGAGGCATGGAGGAGATCAGCTATGAGGAGAGATTAGAGGAACTGAATGTATTCTCTACTGAGAAGAGGAGATTAAGGGGGGATATGATCTCCATGTATAATACATAAGGGGGGGTATGATCTCCATGTATAATACATAAGGGGGATATGATCTCCATGTATAATACATAAGGGGGGGATATGATCTCCATGTATAATACATAAGGGGGGATATGATCTCCATGTATAATACATAAGGGGGGATATGATCTCCATGTATAATACATAAGGGGGGGATATGATCTCCATGTATAATACATAAGGGGGATATGATCTCCATGTATAATACATAAGGGGGATATGATCTCCATGTATAATACATAAGGGGGGGATATGATCTCCATGTATAATACATAAGGGGGGATATGATCTCCATGTATAATACATAAGGGGGGGTATGATCTCCATGTATAATACATAAGGGGGATATGATCTCCATGTATAATACATAAGGGGGGATATGATCTCCATGTATAATACATAAGGGGGGATATGATCTCCATGTATAATACATAAGGGGGATATGATCTCCATGTATAATACATAAAGGGGGATATGATCTCCATGTATAATACATAAGGGGGGATATGATCTCCATGTATAATACATAAGGGGGGGATATGATCTCCATGTATAATACATAAGGGGGGATATGATCTCCATGTATAATACATAAGGGGGGGATATGATCTCCATGTATAATACATAAGGGGGGGATATGATCTCCATGTATAATACATAAGGGGGGGATATGATCTCCATGTATAATACATAAGGGGGGATATGATCTCCATGTATAATACATAAGGGGGGGTATGATCTCCATGTATAATACATAAGGGGGGATATGATCTCCATGTATAATACATAAGGGGGGATATGATCTCCATGTATAATACATAAGGGGGGGATATGATCTCCATGTATAATACATAAGGGGGGATATGATCTCCATGTATAATACATAAGGGGGGGATATGATCTCCATGTATAATACATAAGGGGGGATATGATCTCCATGTATAATACATAAGGGGGATATGATCTCCATGTATAATACATAAGGGGGGGATATGATCTCCATGTATAATACATAAGGGGGGGATATGATCTCCATGTATAATACATAAGGGGGATATGATCTCCATGTATAATACATAAGGGGGGATATGATCTCCATGTATAATACATAAGGGGGGATATGATCACCATGTATAATACATAAGGGGGGATATGATCTCCATGTATAATACATAAGGGGGGATATGATCTCCATGTATAATACATAAGGGGGATATGATCTCCATGTATAATACATGAGGGGGGGGGATATGATCTCCACGTATAATACATAAGGGGGGATATGATCACCATGTATAATACATAAGGGGGGATATGATCACCATGTATAATACATAAGGGGGATATGATCACCATGTATAATACATAAGGGGGGATATGATCTCCATGTATAATACAAAAGGGGGGATATGATCTCCATGTATAATACATAAGGGGGGGATATGATCTCCATGTATAATACATAAGGGGGGATATGATCTCCATGTATAATACATGAGGGGGGGGGGATATGATCTCCACGTATAATACATAAGGGGGGATATGATCACCATGTATAATACATAAGGGGGGATATGATCACCATGTATAATACATAAGGGGGATATGATCTCCATGTATAATACATGAAGGGGGGGATATGATCTCCATGTATAATACATGAGGGGGGGGGATATGATCTCCATGTATAATACATGAGGGGGGGATATGATCTCCATGTATAATACATGAAGGGGGGGATATGATCTCCATGTATAATACATGAGGGGGGGGATATGATCTCCATGTATAATACATGAGGGGGGGATATGATCTCCATGTATAATACATAAGGGGGGATATGATCTCCATGTATAATACATAAGGGGGATATGATCACCATGTATAATACATGAGGGGGGGATATGATCTCCATGTATAATACATGAGGGGGGGATATGATCTCCATGTATAATACATGAGGGGGGGGGATATGATCTCCATGTATAATACATAAGGGGGGGATATGATCACCATGTATAATACATAAGGGGGGATATGATCGCCATGTATAATACATAAGGGGGGATATGATCTCCATGTATAATACATAAGGGGGGATATGATCTCCATATATAATACATAAGGGGGGGATATGATCTCCATGTATAATACATGAGGGGGGGATATGATCTCCATATATAATACATAAGGGGGATATGATCTCCATGTATAATACATAAGGGGGGATATGATCTCCATGTATAATACATAAGGGGGGGATATGATCTCCATGTATAATACATAAGGGGGGGATATGATCTCCATGTATAATACATAAGGGGGGATATGATTTTATACACCTGTGGCCATGGAGGGGACTGGAATACCTGAATCACATGATTTGGGGGGCGGGCCCAATGCTTTTGGCCATATATTGTATTTTCTTGCGTTATACATTTCCCTTCTCACGTAGATCTGGATTCAGCCATTCTGTTTAATGTCCCGTTCCATAGTGTGTCCTGGTGATGTGTATCGCCGCTTCTCTGTTCCTTTTGTTCTCTTTGTAAAAGTTCAATAAACATCTTCAATTGATAAAAATGTCAGAACTAAGATGTTTCTCTCGGTTGCCAGACTCCCACCTGCCTTGGAGGGTTCCGTGTGATCGGTAACGCAAGAAGAGAAATATCGTTGTCTCGCTGTGGCTCCGGGAAGTTCTCTTCTTCTGATCCCGTGAGGTTGTCTGCCTGCGCTGTGATTACAGAAGACTGGAATTGAGGCAAACGGAGGGAACGTTCGGATCTCAGGCAGTGTGTTGGACTGCATTAGTAAGGGACCGGCTTCACATTTCCAAAATCCATACCAGATACTTATCCAAGCATGCAGCCCAGCAGCCCAGGAAAGGGAGGGGGGGTGAGCCCCCCCCCCCTAAACCATACCAGGTTGCATGCTCTCAACAAGGGGGGTACTTTGGGGCATGGGAGGCAGAGGCCTCCCTAGGGTTGGTGTCACCCGGTAACACTTGGTGACACTCCCTCTGACAATTCCCGCAGAATGAATCGGATCTGCGGATTGAGCATAATGGATCGGATCCATTCTGCGGGGATCGTCGGCCTTCTTTACAACTGACCTTTTCTTGGAGCGGGTCCGGTGTCACCCCGTATAAGTTGAATCCCGAAGATCCCTGCAGGATGGTCGGCATGCAACCTATACGGGGTGACACCGGACCCACTGCAAGAATAGATAAGTTGTAAAGAAAGCCGACGATCCCTGCAGGATGGATCCGATCCATCCTGCGGGAATCGGCAGCTTCCTTTACCACTTTTAATTCAATACCCCGCTATACTAACTTGCTACATAGTTTAGTCTCTGCCGAAAAAAAAAAAGAGAAAAACAACAAAAAACTCTTCAACGGTTTTAACTTTGATGTTTGATAAACGTAACGCTCTGAGTGAAGCGACGTTTAGGCAAAGTCTGTTGAAGTGAAATTGCTCAATTTGCTCTTTCTTTTTATGTTTAGCCCCAAACAATTCTATGTCACTAAATTCGCTACAAAATGTAAATGTATCGGCTTTAATAACTGCATCAAGCATTCGTTTTCCTGCTATTTCCCAGAGTGGAAATCAATGTTTCTATCAATTTCATACGTGGCATAGATTGCGCCTTGTATGCCTCGGGCGGTCTCGGCAAATAGATTCCTGCCGTATTACCCGTCATCTGGGCTGTAGAATGGAGGATTGTGCTATACACAGAGCAATCTGTTCCTGGATGGTGTTCATCAGGGGGGATCACGGGCAGTGGCGGAATGACAACTCATGGAGCCCCAGGGCAATAGGGGATAATGGGGCCCCTGTGTCTTTGCCCAAACTCAAAAAAGCCTATGAAAAAGGTAACAGGGGCATCTCATGGGGCCCCCTACTGACCCCGGGGCCCTCGGGCAGTGCCCAAGTTTCCAAATGGTCAGTCCGCCCCTGATCACGGGTATTCATGGGAAATCGGTATTTTCTACCGTAGCAAACAAGTCCTGAAAAGTGGTGTATTTAGGTTTTGTGCTGCCCTGGGCAACATAAAAATTGGGGCCCCCCCGAAGAAAAAGCCTGACATTGACCCCTGCCCTCCACCCAAGCCTTCTACTACTACTGCCCCCCATACACCAGCCACCATCTTCCATGGCGAGAGAGAGAAAGACACTGAGCTTCACAGCTCTGGACATCCCCAGGAACGAGAGTCCGACATGAAACCCGCAGCATCTCTCGGAACCCACCAGGTCGCGTTTGTCCCTTCTTCCATCCCTTCTTCCAAGGGCCCCCCCCCCCAAACAATGCTGCCCTAGGCAAATGCCTTGTTTGCCTTGTGGTAGATACACACCTGGTCCTGAACTCTAACCTGCCTACCAGGGGCAGACTGACCATTTGGAAACTTGGGCACTGCCCGAGGGCACGGGGTCAGTAGGGGGCCCCATGAGATGCCCCTGGTACCTTTTTCATAGGCTTTTTTGAGTTTGGGCAAGGACACAGGGGCCCCATGATCCCCTATTGCCCGGGGGCCCCATGAGTTGTCAGTCCGCCCCTGCTGCCTACAATGAGTACACACAGTGCATCTGGTAGAGAATGGGGAATGGATGATCATACGGAAAACTGGAATATTTATTTTTTATTATTTCAGGTTCTTATATAGCGCCGTCAATTTATGCTGCGCTTTACATATATATTGTACATTCATATATTTATACATATATTGTATTGGTAAATACCTGAAAAAAAACTAAAATTTTGCCTGTGTCCAAATACATATATATATATGGACCTAACTGTATATATTGTACATTCACATCAGTCCCCGCCCCCGAGGAGCGTACAATCTATGGTCCCTAACTCACATACTTACATACACATATTAGGAACAATTTAGACAGGAGCCAATTCACCATGGTGACACTGTACTACTTGTAGGGGGTGATGAAGATTTTTTTTACACTGATTGCTTTTATACCCATAAAGGCTGTAAGAGGAATCATTTCTCCTTCTCTCTGGCTGCATTCTTGCAGCCATTGAGAAATACTGTGTGAGCTGTGATTGGTCACAGCTTGTCACATGGTACAAGGCTGTTGTGAATGGCCCTGTACCATGTGATCTCTGTGATCATTCACAGATTTCACACGTAGTAAGCAATGATGTCAGAAGTGACATCTTGCTTACTACTCTTCATGTAATCACTGATTGGCCAATCAGTGATCACATGATCAGGACCTCACAAGCAGGGGGCGGAGAGGCCGTTTATCAACAGCCACCAGCCCCTGCACTGCCACCGTCCGGCCGTTTATATACAACGGCCGGACGGGAGGGGGTTAAGCAGGCCAATGTATGGAACAAATAGACTTTCACTCGGTAATGGATGTAACAACTCAAGGAAAGAGTGCAAAATTTGAGATATGAATTTCTCCAAGGAATGGAAGTATGTCAAATCCCATGGAACAAAGATCAACGTGGCACGTAAGACAGATCATCAGAGTGAAGCACAAACAGCCAGTGAGACCCCTGCCTCAACGGTAGATCCCTCCCTGCAGCGTACGACCCCACCACAACAATAGATCTACAACCAGCAACAGCCAATCCCCCACCAGCAACAATAGACCCTCTTGCAACAATAGATCTACAACCAGCAACAGCCAATCCCCCACCAGCAACTTTAGACCCTCTTGCAACAATAGATCTACAGCCAGCAACAACATCAGCAACAATGGACCCTCTTGCAACAATAGATCCCTCCACTGACGATGGACCCCCTAGCATCCAGTATCAAGAGACCTTCCAGCACATCCCATCACCTCTTGCCATTACATACATTCGGTGGGGGAGGTGCCGGAACTGCACTCCCACTGAACAAAGCCCTGGTTGTGACGTACATTTGAAGGGTTACTGATGAAAACTAGAAATGAAGTATTAAGAAAAACAAAACATTTTTCTGTAACAAAATTCCAGCACCAGACGGCGTTTGGACAGATCGATGGAACCGGAGGTGCAGCATCTACAGACAGACGAGTCTGTATGGTCTGACGGCTGATTTTTAAAGCTTCCGGACGATCATTAAAAGACTTCGCTGTAATCCCGTCCAATCATGACTCCCGCCTCGAGGAACATCAAACGTTTGTAGAAGATCGTGGCTGCAAGGCAGGCGAGTTGGTGAATCCGTGCGTCGTTAGCTGTTGTGTGGCAGCAAAATATATCATCACTACGGGGCTAATCTATAATAATGGAGGAATAGATATTTGTAGACAAGGGGTGCAGCTGTTTACGGGAATCACATTTATATCCAGCTACGTTTTTGTTTCTAGTTTTGGAATGGTGAGGGTTAGAACTTCTCCTCTTGTCCCCATTAGGGATAATCCTCCCTTTCTATTTGCCCTGGTTGTCTAAGCAGACTAAAATGCCAGATCTGCTTATGTGGATCCCCCTTGTAGGTGTTAAGGAGGTGTACGTTTCCTTCCCAACATGGGTAGAACCATCAGTAAAAACCCTTCCATCCCACTTTCCAAATACTACACTCTCTGGCCACTTTATTCGGTCCACCTTGCTAGTGCCATGAATATCTCCCCCACACCATGACACCACCACCACCATCCATGAATTATTGATACAAGGCAGGATGGATCCACCACACCATGACACCACCACCACCAGCCTGAACCATTGATACAAGGCAGGATGGATCCACCACACCATGACACCACCACCACTATTCATGAACCGTTGATACAAGGCAGGATGGATCCCCCACACCATGACACCACCACCACCATCCATGAATTATTGATACAAGGCAGGATGGATCCACCACACCATGACACCACCACCACCAGCCTGAACCATTGATACAAGGCAGGATGGATCCCCCACACCATGACACCACCAGCCTGAACCATTGATACAAGGCAGGATGGATCCACCACACCATGACACCACCACCACTATCCATGAACCGTTGATACAAGGCAGGATAGATCCCCCACACCATGACACCACCAGCCTGAACCGTTGATACAAGGCAGGATGGATCCCCCAAACCATGACACCACCACCACCATCCATGAACTGTTGATACAAGGCAGGATGGATACCCAAAACCATGACATCACCACCACCATCCATGAACCGTTGATACAAGGCAGGATAGATCCCCCACACCATGACACCACCACCACCATCCATGAACCGTTGATACGAGGCAGGATGGATCCCCCATACCATGACCCCACCACCACCAACCTGAACCGTTGATACAAGGCAGGATGGATCCATGCTTTCATGTTGCTGCTACCAAATTCTGGCCCTACTATCTGAATGTTGCAGCTGAAATCCAGACTCATCAGACTAGGCAACGTTTTTCTAATCTTCTATTGTCCAATTTTGGTGATCCTGTGCGAATTTTATCCTTAGTTTCCTGTTCTTAGCTGGCAGAAGCGGCACCCAGTGTGGTCTTCTGCTGCTGTAGCCCATCTGCTCCAAGGTTGGATATGTTGTGTGTTCAGAGATGGTATTCTGCATACCTTGGGTGTAACAAGTGGTTATTGGAGTTACTGTTGCCTTTCTATCATCTGGAACTAGTCTGCCCATTCTCCTCTGACCTCTGACCTCAACAAGGCATTTTCCTCCACACAACTGCCACTCACTGGATATTTTCTCTTTTTTGGACCATTCTCTGTAAATCCAGGAGATGGTTATGTGTGAAAATCCCAGTAGATCAGAGGTTTTTCAAATGCTCATCTGGCACTAACAACTATGCCACGTTCAAAGTCACTTAAATCCCCTTTCTTCCCCATTCTGATGCTCGGTTGAACTTCAGCAAGTCGTCTTCACCACGTCTAGATGCCTAAATGCATTGAGTTGCTGCCGTGTGATTGGCTGATTAGCAATTTGTTACCGAGCCATTGAACAGGTGGACCTAATAGAGTGGCTGGTGAGTGTATATTAATTATTTTCCAACCCCCAAACAAGTGGAAATGGGACTTTAAATTTGCCTTAGAGGGCACACATCATAACAAATATGCGCTTGAAGACCAGGCGTTTCTGACACTTTTTGTTGACATGTAGAAATGTACAGCGCTGAGCAAACTGTTGGCGCTATATAAATCCTGTATTATAACAACAATAATAATAATAATAATAATAAATCAGGTTTGTTTTAGCTAGAAAATGACTTAGAACACCCAAAAGGAGGCCCTAGAGAATAAAATGGTGGGTGTGGCAATTGTTTAATACCACTTTGTATTTGCGCAACGGTTTTCCAAACGCAATTTTTTTTTGGGGAAAAATACACTTTTATTGCACAAAAACACAATATAATACCCAATTGTTTATTAACATTTAAAAGATGATGGTACGCCAATGAAATAGATGCCACATGTCACATGTCACGCTTTAAAATTGCGAAAAGCGACATCCATAGGCGACGTTTTAAAGGCTTTACAGGTTTCCACTTTAGATTTACACAGGAGATTCCAGAATTACTGCTCTGGATCTGACACTCAGAGTGATACCTCACATGTATGGGACGATCGTTGTCGCGCTTGCAGGACCGACGCGTGCCTTTGCCTTTTGAGCGAGAGCACAAGAACACGGGGCTGCTTTAATTTTTTTCGGCTTCCTATATGGTAGAGGAAATCAGAGCTGGTGGCCATTGGTGTCAGGCAAACAGAGAAAGGAGAGGAAGGCAACAAGGGGGGGAGAAAAAAAAAAACCCAAAAACATTTACAATGACAAACCACCCACTAAAACACAACACCTCCCACCCTGAGAAATCCCAAGAAATGAGGATAATAGCCTATTGGGGGGGCACGTTAATGACTCAAGCTGGGCCACCAGGTGTTTTCTATGTTTTTATTTTTTGCTAGACTTTATATATTTGTGTGCCTTGATTGATGGATTTATACTCTTTTGTTATTTGGTACGGCCATATCACATATTTTATTTCCCCCCCTTCCAGCCCGGACACTTTCACCCCCTTCCAGTCCGGACACTTTCACCCCCTTCCAGTCCGGACACTTTCCCCCCCTTTCAGTCCGGACACTTTCACCCCCTTCCAGTCCAGACACTTTCACCCCCTTCCAGTCCGGACACTTTCACCCCCTTCCAGCCCGGACACTTTCACCCCTTCCAGTCCGGACACTTTCCCCCCCTTCCAGTCCGGACACTTTCACCCCCTTCCAGTCCGGACACTTTCCCCCCCTTCCAGTCCGGACACTTTCCCCCCCTTCCAGCCCGGACACTTTCACCCCCTTCCAGTCCGGACACTTTCACCCCCTTCCAGTCCAGACACTTTCACCCCCTTCCAGTCCGGACACTTTCACCCCCTTCCAGCCCGGACACTTTCACCCCCTTCCAGTCCGGACACTTTCACCCCCTTCCAGTCCGGACACTTTCCCCCCCTTCCAGTCCGGACACTTTCCCCCCCTTCCTGTCCGGACACTTTCCCCCCCTTCCAGTCCGGACACTTTCCCCCCCTTCCAGTCCGGACACTTTCCCCCCCTTCCAGTCCGGACACTTTCCCCCCCTTCCTGTCCGGACACTTTCCCCCCTTCCTGTCCGGACACTTTCCCCCCTTCCAGTCCGGACACTTTCCCCCCCTTCCTGTCCGGACACTTTCCCCCCCTTCCAGTCCGGACGCTTTCCCCCCCTTCCTGTCCGGACACTTTCCCCCCCTTCCAGTCCGGACACTTTCCCCCCCTTCCAGTCCGGACACTTTCCCCCCCTTCCAGTCCGGACACTTTTCAGCTTTCAGCACTATCACACTTTGAATGACAATTGCGCGGTCATGCAACACTGTACCCATATGAATTTTTTTGCATTTTTTTTCAGACAGATAAAGCTTTATTTTAATGGTATTTATTCACCGCTGGGATTTTTATTTTTTTTGCTATGTAAATGAAAAGTCCAAAAAATTTTTTAAATAGTGTTTTTCTTATAAAATTTTGCAAATAAATAATATTTCATCATAAATCTTGGCCAAAATTTATTCCGTTATCTTTTTAGTAAAAAAAAAATAACCCAAATTAGTTTATAACTAAAAATTATAATTTTTAAACATTTTTTTTTACATTTTTCTTTTTTTTATGTTATTATTAATGTTTTTTTTTTTTTACATATTGTCACCCTAGCAGTACAGCGTCACCATGGTGACACTGTACTACTTGTGGGGGGTGATGAAGATATTTTATTTTTTTTTACACCGATTGCTGTTAAACCCATAAAGGCTGTAAAAGCAATAATTTCTCCTTCTCTCTGGCTGCATTCTTGCAGCTATTGAGAAATACTGTGAGAGCTGTGATTGGTCACACCTTGTCACATGGTACAAGGCGTTTGTGAATGGCCCTGTACCATGTGATCTCTGTGATCATTCACAGATTTCACACGTAGTAAGCAATGATGTCAGGAAGTGACATCTTGCTTACTACTCTTCATGTAATCACTGATTGGCCAATCAGTGATCACATGATCGAGACCTTGCACAGAGGTCCCGTACGACGATCGGTGTTCCACTGTGTCCGGAGGACACAGCGGGCACCGGATTGCATTGCTGCACACTCCCAGGGAGTGCGTACAAGCAGGGGGCGGGGAGGACGTTGATGAATGGCCACCTGACCCTAAAGTGCCACCGTCTGGCCGTTTATATACAGACGGGAGGTGGTTAAGGCTTAGATCCTGAGGAAGCGACAATATCGTGAAATGCGTCGAGCCATCTTTGGAATCGCAAATTTCCAGCCCATAGTACCACATTGATATGGCAGTTCTGAGATATTTTGAGCTTGTAATGTGTATTTTACCTGTTTTTTTTTTAATTCACGTAATAAAGTAATTACTATTTTTTTCCTTATATTTGTTATTATGTGTTCCCTCTAAAGCACATTTATTTTTCAATATTTTTATTGAGAAACCAGCAAATTATAACAAAGAACAAGATGGCAAACACAAAGAAAAAGAAGGAGGCCCACCCGCATGGTGGGACAAGTTGTAGAATCAGAATCATAACACTTATCGGTATATGAAAAAAAAAAGAAATTTGCAGACAGTAGCATTACAATTCACCCAAAAAGTGTCATAGCCATCAGGACATACTACCGTATTTTCCGGCGTATAAGACGACTTTTCAACCCCTGAAAATCTTCTGAAAAGTCGGGGGTCGTCTTATACGCCGGTGCGAGCCGGTGTCAGGGCGGCACTTTTTCGAGGGGCGGCGTGGTGCTGCCCCCCCCTCCTCCTCCAACGGACACTAAGTACAGGGGTGGGCAGAGGGGCTGCTGTACCTTACCTGGCTTCGGTCCCACGACGATCCGGTCCAGGAAGCGCGGCTGCTCCTTCTTTCAGTTCGGCCGCTCGATGGACACGCGGCTGCTCGGCTCCGCCTCCTCACCGGTGATTGGGCGCCAGCACTGGAAAGGCACACAGGCGACCAATAACCGGGGAGGAGGCGGAGCCGAGCGGCCCCGCGAAAATCGAGCGGCCGAACTGGAAGAAGGAGCAGCCGCTCCTCTCCCCCACTGACACTAACGATGGGGCACTATTCCTCCTCCACACTGACACCAATGATGAGGCACTGTTCCTCCTGCACTGACACCAACGATGAGGCACTGTCTCTCCTCCACTGACACCAACGATGAGGCACTGTTCTCCCCACTGATACCAATGATGGGGCACTATTCTCCCCACTGACACCAATGATGGGGCACTATTCTCCCCACTGACACCAATGATGGGGCACTATTCCTCCCCCACTGACACCAATGATGGGGCACTATTCCTCCTCCCCACTGACACCAACGATGGGGCACTATTCTCCCCACTGATACCAATGACGGGGCGCAATTCCTCCCACTGACACCAATGATGGGGCGCAATTCCTGCCACTGATACCAATGATGGGGCGCTATTCCTCCCACTGACACCAATGATGGGGTGCTAATCCTCCCACTGACACCAATGATGGGGCACGATTCTTCCCACTGACACCAATGATGGGGCACTATTCCTCCCACTGACACCAATTATGGGGCACGATTCTTCCCACTGACACCAATCATGGGGCACTATTCTTCCCACTGACTAATGATGGGGCACTATTCCTCCCACTGACTAATGATGGGGCACTATTCCTCACACACTGACACTAATGATGGGGCACCATCATTGGTGTCAGTGGGAGGAATAGTGTCCCATCATTGGTATCAGTGGGAGGAATAGTGCCCCATCATTGGTGTCAGTGGATGAAATAGTGCCCCATCATTGGTGTCAGTGGGAGGAGTAGTGCCTCATCATTGGTGTCAGTGGGAGGAATAGCACCCCATCATTGGAATACCATACTGAAATACCATACCATATTGAAATCAAATCTGATGTTCTTTCATTTTTATTTGGTGTGCGTTGGAAGAGGGGTAGTCTTATACGGCGAGTATAGCTCAAACCCTATATTTTAACAGAAAAAGTAGGGGGTCGTCTTATACGCCGGAAAATACGGTAGTTTCATAAATCAATAAACAATAATTAAACCAGAATGAACCAGAAATAACAGAGAGAGAAAAAAAAAAAAACAAGAAATTTTGTAACGAGTAAAATAAGAAAAAAGGAAGAGAGAGACGAAAAGTGAGAGAAAAAAAAACAAAAAAAAAGGAAACAAAAGGGGGGGGGGGGGCAGCTGCCAGACACTCACGATACAGTGATATAATCAATCCAAGGCTCCCAGGTCCTCTCAAATCTGGACACATCGTCAGTGACAATACTTGTCAGTTTATCATTAACCATTATCCAGTTTAGTTTTTGTTTCACTCTTTCCAACGGGATCAAGGATTGTTTCCAACTTCTAGCTATGGTGATGCGAGCCGCCAGTATTATATATAAAATTAATTTAATCGATTTTTTGGGAATATCAGAGGGTAGTATATTGAACAAGGCCACTTCCGGCGATCTACGGATATTGATTCCTGTGACCGAGAAAAGAAAATTAAATATGCGAATCCAGAATCTACTTACAACTGGACACTTCCACCAGATGTGGAACATGGTACCCTCTTGACCACAGCGTCTGAAACAGCCAGACGAAACGGAAGGATACATTATGGCTAGGCGAGCAGGAACCAAATACCAGCGAAGTAGCGTTTTATAGTTAGATTCAACAAGATCAGTGTTAATCGAAATCTTCGACAGGGCATGAGCCGCAGCCCGCCAGGTATCCAAATCTAATGAGCTATTCAGATCCCAGAGAGTCATGTAAGATAATTTAGTGATGGGATCAACCAACAAAGCATAAATTATGGACAAGCGACCTCGCATCATCCCAGTTGCCCCACAGGAGACCTCGAGAGGAGTAAGCGCACAAGGTTCTGTGAGTAGTCTAAGCTTGCTATCAATAAAAGAGCGAAGTTGGTTATAATTAGAGATGAGCGAATCGAACCTGGCGAAGTGGAATTCGTTTTGAATTTCAGGAAAAATTCGATTCGCATCGAATCCGAATTTTAGCAAACTTCGGGTGCACGAATCGAATTTTTCCCGATCAGCCGGCAAAAGTGTCACTGCAGAGAGCTCCGCTATTTCTGACAGTTCTGACAGTTCATTTACAGCGGTTGAAACATTGTATCTATTTGTTTCCATTTAGGATACAGATGTATTTATTCGGAAATAAATAGATACAATGTTTCAACCGCTGTAAATGTGAAGGAACTGTCAGAGAACTGTCAGAAATAGCGGAGCTCTCTGCAGATACACTTTTTGCTGTACTGGAATACTTCTTCTTTTCATTCTTCTTCTTCTTTTCATTCTTCTTCTTCTTCTTCTTTTCATTCTTCTTTTCATTCTTCTTCTTCTTCTTTTCATTCTTCTTCTTCTTCTTTTCATTCTTCTTTTCATTCTTCTTCTTCTTCTTTTCATTCTTCTTCTTCTTCTTTTCATTCTTCTTTTCATTCTTCTTCTTCTTCTTTTCATTCTTCTTCTTCTTCTTTTCATTCTTCTTCTTCTTTTCATTCTTCTTTTCATTCTTCTTCTTCTTCTTTTCATTCTTCTTCTTCTTCTTTTCATTCTTCTTCTTTTCATTCTTCTTCTTCTTCTTTTCATTCTTCTTCTTCTTCTTTTCATTCTTCTTCTTTTCATTCTTCTTCTTCTTCTTTTCATTCTTCTTCTTCTTCTTTTCATTCTTCTTTTCATTCTTCTTCTTCTTCTTTTCATTCTTCTTCTTCTTTTCATTCTTCTTTTCATTCTTCTTCTTCTTCTTTTCATTCTTCTTTTTATTCTTCTCATTCTTCTTTTCATTCTTCTTTTCATTCTTCTTCTCATTCTTCTTTTTATTCTTCTTCTTCTTTTCATTCTTCTTCTTTTCATTCTTCTTTTCATTCTTCTCATTCTTCTTTTCATTCTTCTTTTCATTCTTCTTCTCATTCTTCTTTTCATTCTTCTTCTTCTTCTTTTCATTCTTCTTCTTCTTCTTTTCATTCTTCTTTTCATTCTTCTTCTTCTTGTCATTCTTCTTCTTCTTCTTGTCATTCTTCTTTTCATTCTTCTTCTTTTCATTCTTCTTCTTCTTCTTTTCATTCTTCTTTTCATTCTTCTTCTTCTTCTTTTCATTCTTCTTCTTCTTCTTTTCATTCTTCTTTTCATTCTTCTTCTCATTCTTCCATTCATTCTTCTTCTTCTTCTTTTCATTCTTCTTCTTCTTCTTTTCATTCTTCTTTTCATTCTTCTTCTTCTTCTTCTTGTCATTCTTCTTCTTCTTCTTGTCATTCTTCTTTTCATTCTTCTTGTACTTCTTTTCATTCTTCTTCTTCTTCTTTTCATCCTTCTTTTCATTCTTCTTCTTCTTCTTTTCATTCTTCTTCTTCTTCTTCTTTTCATTCTTCTTCTTATTCTTTTCATTCTTCTTTTCATTCTTCTTCTTCTTCTTTTCATTCTTCTTTTCATTCTTCTTCTTCTTTTCATTCTTCTTCTTCTTCTTCTTTTCATTCTTCTTCTTCTTCTTTTCATTCTTCTTTTCATTCTTCTTCTTTTCATTCTTCTTCTTCTTCTTTTCATTCTTCTTTTCATTCTTCTTTTCATTCTTCTTCTTCTTCTTTTCATTCTTCTTTTCATTCTTCTTTTAATTCTTCTTTTAATTCTTCTTTTCATTCTTCTTCTTCTTCTTTTCATTCTTCTTCTTCTTCTTTTCATTCTTCTTCTTCTTCGTCGTGCCCCGTGACTGCCCAAATGAGTGAAGTGTGCGGTGATTCTAAGATCGACGGCACTCATCTGCATGTCATACTGACTGACAGTATTATTTCTCTTCCCCAGCAGACTCCAAGGGCATTTAAATTAAAGGTACAGTGTTCTGCACTAATATAAAGGCTCTCTGAAGCCTAGAAACCCTTTAAATAAGTTAAATTCGCGGCGAATAAATTCGCATCGAATCGAATTTCTCCCGCAAATTCGGCGAATCGGCCGAATCGAATTTTTGAATAATTCGCTCATCTCTAGTTATAATGAAATATTTCCCCGCGAGGCATCTTATAAAAAGTCACAAAATACTGAGGAGACCGAAGGCAAACCCCATCCAAATAATCCCCAATACGTAACAGCCCCTAATTAATCCACCATTGGAACCTTGCAAAAGAGAGACCTGGGGCAAACTCAGGATTGCCAAATACCGGGGCCAACGGGGTATGTGTAATATTATATTGTATATTATGTGTAAGGAACCCTGTGCCTGTTAGGGGTACAGGGTGAAATGGTCTAATATTGGTGTGGGGATTGTCCATTGTTCTCTGCTATGCGGCTGCATCCCTTTGTTCTGTGTCTTGGTTTGGTGGGGGGTGTTTCCTGTAGCCCTTCCCCCTGGTGGGGCAGCCTGCTGATGTGATTCCTGTTCCTGGTTGTATTTCCCCGCCCTGTGTATATATCTTGTGCTTGTGTTAAAATAAAGGAGTTGACTTCCTGTCTTAAGAGAGTCTGGTGCTGTCTATTTCCTGTATGGTCAGCGGTGGGGTCCGTGGTCGGTGTTCGTACAGGGAAGCGGGAGTCTAATGGAAATACCCTAGCGCAGTCGGGGTCCGGTTCCGTTACAGGGGGCGGAGAGAAGAAAGGTTTACGAGCTCGCCATCTATCCCACACCGACAATGAATAAGATAGAGTAGGGCACAAAATAGGAGGGCGCAATCTACTGGGAAGCCACATGAGAGTACCAATAGCATATGGACGGCCTCAATCCCAACCCATTGGGGAACATATCCCCTGGCCGTAGTACAAGAAAGCTGTGCTATTTGGGCCGCCTGAAAATATGCAAAAAGATTAGGGAGTCCCAAACCGCCTTCAAAGAAAATAAGGTTGATTTATTCAGCCTAGGGCGCTTTCCCCTCCACACAAATCTGGAGACTGCTGCCTGTAGTAAGACCAGTTCGCGTTTGGGGATCATAATTGGTAACGTCCTGAAATAGTACAATAATCTTGGTAGGAAGGTCATTTTAATAGAATTAATTCTACCAAACCAGGAAAGTGAAAGATCCTGCCAGGCTAATAAGTCATTTTTAAGTCGTTTGAAAAGCGGGAGATAGTTGACCTTGTATAATGTCGATAAAGATTTTGTGAGAAGAATCCCTAAATAGGGGAGAGAACCAGAGGCCCACTTAATATCAAAATTTTCCCGGCAGAAGCGAACCTCTGAATCAGGTAATGAGATATTTAAAGCCACGGTTTTAGATGAGTTAAGCGTAAGACCGGAGGCCTCCGAAAACCGACGAAACAGATGGAAGAGACCAGGTAGAGACGCTCGAGGATCAGATATGTACATAAGAACATCGTCGGCAAATAGGGCGCATTTATGAACCCGTTGACCACAGGTAACACCCGAGATAGTGGAATCAGCGCGAATAGCAATCGCAAGAGGTTCCATCGCCAACGCAAAAAGCAACGGAGAAAGAGGACATCCCTGTCTAGTTCCTCGTGCTATCGAAAAAGGAACTGATTTATGTCCACGAATGGAAACTTGAGCTGACGGAGTAGAATAGAGGGCCCGCAACAGCGTCGTAAAATAAGGGCCAAACCCATACCTGTCCAACGTTCTAAACAAATAGTCCCAGGATAGACTGTCGAATGCCTTCTGAATATCCAGTGACAGTAGTAGAATTTCCCTCTGCGACGAGCCATCCCAATTGGACTGGACAGCAGACAGCAAAGCTATAGTCCGCCTAATTTGGTCCGAAGTTTGTCGACCACTTATGAATCCTGATTGGTCATCATGGATGTATTAGGCCAAAAAGTTATGGAGCCGAAGGGCCAGGATTTTAGTAAGAATCTTTAAATCACAATTAATCAGAGAAATAGGCCAGTAATTAGAGACCATAGCTGCATCCTTGAAAGGTTTGGGAATGACACTAATGAATGCCTTATTTTCATCTGGGGGTACCACCCCCCCTCCCGCAAATAATTAAAATACAGGGCCAAATGGGGTATCAGAATGTCAGGAAAAGCTTTATAATAATTATTGGGAAGACCATCCGGTCCCGGGGCCTTATGAGAGGCAAGGGATTTCACCGCATTCCCAACTTCTTCACAGGAAATCGGTCGTTCCATCTGCTCCCTATGGGTCTCCTGGAGGGGGGGAAGTGAAATAGACTCCAAAAAAGCATCCAGAGAGGAAAAAGAACAACCCTCTTTGGGCAAACTATAAAGTTGAGAGTAAAAAGAATGAACTTTGCTGAGGATCTTACCAGGGTCCTGGGATAACGAACCATTGTCCAGTCTAAGCTTGGGGAGGGCCGTCTGGGAATGTCTAGGCGTCAGCTTACGTGCTAACAGGGTGCCAGGCCTATCCCTTCAAGTAAAGAATTTATGATTAGACCAACGAAGTTGTTTATCCGCAGTAGTAGTAAGACACAAGTTCAGTTCCAGTCGGGCCTGGTCAAGTTTAAGTAACAAATCCGAACTGGGATTTTGCTTATGTTGAGCAGCCAGGTCAGTGTATGACCGAGTTTTAGAAACAAGTAAGTCATTTCGGGCTTTTTTTAAATGAGAAGAAAGTTGAATAATATATCCCCTGACTGAGGCCTTATGAGCCGCCCAATTAATCGCCGGGTTCGTGTCCTCTGCTTTATTAAAGTCAAAAAACAGTTGTAGGTGTGAGGAGATTTCCCGGCAATGAGAGGGATTACCCAGAATAGAGTCATTAAGACGCCAATGAAAAGCCGTCTTACCAGGAGTCCCAGATGACAAGGTGATAGAAACTGGGTCGTGGTCAGACCAGGGCGTGGAAAAGATTTTAGCAGTAACCAGTTTGGGGAGTGAATGTGTATGAAGAAAAATATGATCAATGCGAGAATAACTATTATGAGCCCTGGAGTAGTGGGAGTAGTCTCGAGAAGTAGGATTAGCCTCCCTCCATGCATCAATGAAGTCATAGCGATAGAGAAGTTGAGCCAATTTACGGCTCCGTCTAGAAGGAGGCTGAAGCGTGGCGGTTTGGGAACGATCCAAAGTCTGGTCCAACGCTAGATTAGAGTCACCAGCTAGAATAACGTCACCCTCAAATTCTCCGGCCAGAGTACTTAGCAAAGATTGGAAAAATTCCACCTGATTGATATTGGGGGAATAATAAATTAGAAAAGTGATAAGGTTTCCTCCCAAGTGGCCTTTCACCAAAAGATATCGTCCCTCCTTATCCCGGATAATTTTAGAATCGGTAAAGGACAATCGGCGAGAAAAACATAGGGCCACCCCTCGCTTCTTCTCTGTAGCATTAGCAAAAAAGCAAAGAGGGTGATTTTTATGGATATAACGTGGAGAGAAGGAGGGGGGAAAATGAGTCTCCTGTAAGGCAACTATATCCGCCCCAAGGGAGTAGTATGAGCTAAAGGCCTGTATGCGTTTGGATGGGGAATTGAGCCCCTGAACATTGTGAGAAATTAAGCGAATCTCTCCGCTAGACGACCGCAGGGAAGACATAGTAAATAATTATGAAGCTAAGCATGATAAAGACCCCCCAGTCCGTAAGAGTGGGAAGATCCCTAGAAATCCTTAAGTGACGCCAGCTGACCCCCAAAAAAATCAGAGAAAAACAGAGAGGAAAAAATCGGAGAAATAAAGAAAAAAGAAAAGAGAACATTCGGAACACAAATGGGGGAAGAGCCTTCCAATCAAGGAGAGCGCAAAGACACTCTCCGGCACCGACAGCAATTATAACCCATCAACAATAGATCAAAAGCACAGTGTATTGAACATAAAAACAAAACAATAAAAACCACAGGAAATGGTATTCAGCACACATATATAAGCAAAACCCCAAGTCCCACCCCCAGCCCATCCCCCCTCGCCAACACAGCAGCAGCGGCCAACGCTCCTAAGAGCCACAGAGAGGCCGCCATAAACTAACAAATCCCAGTGAAAAGTCCCCCAAAGGACACGGAAGTTCAAGAAATCCTCCCAGGTGGATTCCGGGACCCCCTCTTCTGAGATGATGGAGTAGTCCACAATGGCTGGAGCGGCGGAGGCCGAGGAGCCAATCCTGTAGGGGAATGGGACGTCGGACTGTGAGAAATAATACCCAGCTGAAGCAGCAACTCCTCGCCATCCTGGAATGTAGCAAACCCATAGGACTTTCCATTAAGAGTGAACTGTGGACAAAAAGGGTAGGCCCAACGATACCTAATGCCCTTTTGAATCAAGTGAGAGAGAAGTGGCTTGAGGGATTGCCGCCTCTGGATAGTGGCCGACGAGACATCAGCAAAGATTTGTACCTTGTGCCCTGCGAGCTCTATATCCGGATTCTCCCTGCCATACCGCATGACTGCTTCCTTAACCTGGAAAAAATGAGGCTTGACAATGATATCTCTAGGAGGCCCCCCTTGCCGGGGGGGGATCAGTGCCCGGTGAATATGATCAATCTCAAGATGGAGGTCATCAATAGCAGGCATAGCGGACCGCATGAGGGTGTGTGCGCAGCTAGTAAGCTCCTTAACCGATTCAGGAAGACCTCGAATGCGAAAATTGTATCGCCTGGCCCGATTCTCCAGATCATCAATTTTAGAATACGCCTCCTCCAGGCGATCTTGCAAGTTGGTGATCATGGTAGAATTTTGGGAGATACTTTGGACTGTCGCATCAACTTTAGCCTCAATACTGTCCAGCCTGTGGCCCAAGGCCTGAAAATCTTGCTTAAGATCAGCCGCCAGTTTTGAGGTAGCTCTGTCTAATTCGCGTTGCAGCAAATCTGCGAACCGAGCTATCAAAGTCGCATCACCAGAGTATAGAGGCGGGTCAGGAGGAATCGTCGGCGATGAAGCCGGGCTATCATCCGTGGGTTCCGGACCGCTATGCTGGCCTGAAAAAATGTCCGCTATTTCACTGCTCAATGGCGAGGAAGCAGGGGAGTCATGGCTCAAAGAACAGGCCGAAGCCTGGGACTCCAGTAGCACAGGGCTAGAGGATGACGGGGGGGGGGCTGTGGAGAGTCACTCACCCCAGTTGATGCTGCTGCAGCCTTCCTTGGACCAACGTGGGAGGAGGAGCCCATCCTCTCCCTCCGAGGGAGAGGTGCTGCCGTGAGAGAGGCAGATCCGGCCGCCATCTTAGGTCCTCCAGTCCCTGCAGGGAGTTGCCTCTGGGAGCCACCACGGCTCTTCGCCGCCGTTTTTCCGGGCATGGTGACAGGCGCCCGAGGTCCGGATCGAGGTAGGGGGGACCCGGGGGTGAGGCAGCACTATGCCCTTATATGGGCTGCTGTCAGTGCCGGGGATGTGCGGAGCTAGTGTCGGGACATCCGACCCCGGCGGCCGCGCATGCGCACTCTCATCTAAAGCACATTTAAAGTGCGATAGACACGTTACATATCGCCGCGCACGCCGGAGTGAGAACGAGGATTCTATCACCAGACCTCCTCCGTCATGGTAAACCGATGGCCTGTAGGAGCATCGCCTATAGAAAATATTGGGGACTAAAGTTTGTCGCCATATCACAGACGCACACAAATGTAAAGTTTGCCACGTTGGGTATCTTTTTACTCAGGGCAGCTCTGTCTTTATATTTTACCAAAAATGTGGGTCATTTATTGTGTTAGTTTTTCCTAAAATTCACTTTAGTCAGTTTTGTGTTTCCTAGACCTTTGTGGTAATATGGTGTGACATAAAAACATTAGAACTACCGCTGTTTTATTCTCTAGGTTGTCGGCTTTCAGAAAATATATAATATTTGAGGGTTTTGTGTCATCTTCAGGCCTGAAATTATTTTTTTTAAATATGTGTGCAAAAAATGCAAAAACAGCTCTGGCAGTGCAAGTGCTAAAGCGCTTTTATTACTTATTAAGAAACTAACTATATTAATGTCCCTACTCCTCTTTTCTGACTGTTTTTAACTTGTTTAGCATTTGGCTCGGGTCAGTGTCACTACTGGTAGCATGAGGCCATACCTGGACCCTACAGAGTTTGCACAGGCAGTCCAACTCCTCCAGGATGGCACATCAATACGTACCATTGCCAGAAGGTTTGCTGTGTCTTCCAGCACAGTCTCAAGAGCATGGAGGAGATTCCAGGAGACAAGAGCATGGAGGAGATTCCAGGAGACAAGAGCATGGAGGAGATTCCAGGAGACAGGCAGTTGCTCTAGGAGAGCTGGACAGGGCCATAGAAGGTCCTTAACTCATCAGCAGGACTGGTATCTGCTCCTTTGTGCAAGGAGGAACAGGATGAGCCCTGCCAGAGCCCTAGAAAATGACCTCCAGCAGGCCACTGGTGTGAATGTCTCTGACCAAACAATCAGAAACAGACTTCATGAGGGTGGACTGAGGGCCCGACGTCCTCTAGTGGGCCCTGTGCTCACTGCCCGGCACCATAGGGCTCGACTGGCATTTACCATTGAACCCCAGAATTGGCAGGTCCACCACTGGCACCCTGTGTTTTTCACGGATGAGAGCAGGTTCCCCCTGAGCACATGTGACAGACGTGAAAGGGTCTGGAGAAGCCGTGGAGAATGTTCTGCTGCCTGTAACATGGTTCAGTATGACCGTTGTGGTGGTGGGTCAGTGATGGTCTGGGGAGGCATATCCATGGAGGGATGTACAGACCTCTACAGGCTAGACAATGGCCCCTGACTGCCATTAGGTATCCGGATGAAGTCCTTGGACCCATTGTCAGACCCTACGCTGGTGCAGTGGGTCCTGGGTTCCTCCTGGTGCAGTGGGTCCTGGGTTCCTCCTGGTGCACGACAATGCCTGGCCTCATGGTGAGAGTATGCAGGCAGTTCCTGGAGGATGAAAGAATTGATACTCGCTTCAGTCTATCCTGAACTCAGCGGCCAGACTCATCCACCTTACCAACCGCTCCGTATCTGCCACCCCCCTCTGCCAATCCCTCCACTGGCCTCCATTTAGTGTCCTCCACCCCCCTCTGTCATTCCCTCCACTGGCTCCCGATTGCCCAACACATTAAATTCAAACTACTTACACTGACATACAAAGCCATTCATAACGCTGCCCAAAACTACCTCACCGACCTGATACCCAAATACCACCCAACCTGTAATCTTTGCTCCTCACAAGACCTCCTACTTTCCAGTTCCCTGGTCTCCTCCTCCCACGCCCGACTGCAGGACCTCTCCAGGACTTCCCCCATCCTCTGGAACTCACTACCCCAATCCATCAGACTGTCACCTACCCTCCTCACCTTTAGGCGCACCCTAAAAACCCATCTCTTCAGGGAAGCCTACCCCACCCTCACCTAACAGCCGATCTCCTCCACTCCTCCTACCACTCCATCCCCCACAGCCACTTCCTCCTGTATCACCATCCCCTCCCTCCTAGATTGTAAGCTCCAAGGAGCAGGGCCCTCGAACCCCTCGTGTATTGTTTTGTTACTGTATTGTCTCATGTTCTGTCCCCACTATAATGTACAGCGCTGAGCATACCTTTTAGTGCTATATAAATGCTGAATAATAATAATAATGGCCCCCACGCTCGCCTGACCTAAATCCAATAGAACCCCTCTGGGATGTCATGTTTTGGTCCACACGACGCCACCAGGTTGCACCTCAGACTGTCCAGGAGCTCAGTGATGTCCTGGTCCAGATCTGGGAGGATATCCCCCAGGACACCATCCGTGGTCTCATTATGACCCTCCCCCGACGTTGTCAGGCATGCATACAAGCACGTGGGGGCCACACAGACTACTGAGGACCATTCTGAGTTGCTGCAATGACATTTCATCAACATGGACTCACCTGCTGCATCATTTCTTCACTTTGATTTTCGGGGTGTCTTTGAATTCAGTCCTCTGTAGGTCGATCATTTCCATCCAACGATGGGGCGTCCTTACGTTCCTCACCCATCCCCCGTCCATGTCAGGATAGAGATCCAGCAGGAGATTCCTCCCCATTGAGATCTGATGGGTTTTCAGAGTCTTCCTTTCATTTTTTTGAGCCGTGTATAAAGGGTAGCATGGACATCGGCCGCACCCTCCTCTTTGCTTCGGTTTTTCTAAGTTCAGTTTCTTATATAAATACCAATAGTCTGAGAGGGGGGGGGGGGAGTTTTCTTCCTTCCATGACACGAATAGAAAAGTCATTATTATAGGAAGGGCAGAACATTAGGTGCGACCTGATTGCAACTGCCAATGCGGTAATTAGAAAAAAAAAAAATGTCCTCTTTCAAGTCTGTTGTTTTCAGAACGTCTTCGCTGGTTTAGTCATTATTTTCTATTTTTGCAAATACTAATTCCATTTCGTAAAAGAACATTTTGCCTTAATTCAATTATTACTGTTTTTTCTAACGCTGTATCTTGATTGAAGGTTAATGGGAATTAATGGTCATGTGCTGGAAAGATTCACGTTTTATACCCACGCACTGCATACATTAATGATAACAATGGATCCCCCCCCAAATTTAACCCCTTACAGGGTTTTCCAGTGAAGAGGAAAATGTGGCAAAGAAGTAAGAAGACCCTTCTGGACTATTTTAACTCAGTGATTAACCCCTTCATGCCTGAGGGTAAAACAAATCCTAATGCCTAAGCACAATTCTGCAACGTTGACCTGTTAGTAAACCCGTCCGTATCATCACAACGACTTTGTACATCCGGGTGGATTATACCGCGTTTTTTTTTTTCAGGACAAATTGGGCTTTCATTTGGTGGTAAATGGGAATGGATATCTCCTGAGTTTTTTTTATTATCAAAGGAAAACGGGCCCAAAATAGTACAAAAAAATATTTTTTTTTTTAGCTGTGTTTCTTGTTACTATTATAACCGACCACCAAAGAACAACCCGAAATAAATTTTCCAGCTCTGGACGATCGCAGCGATACCATCTATGTGTATGTTATATGATGTTTGTACCCGGAGTACAGCCCAGAAACAATAGTGCGCATTTTGTTTTGGTCTTTTTTTACCTAAAACACAGACATTGACACTAACTGACACTGATACCAATATTTTTTTTACTTTCTGACCTTTTGACCTTGACCTTTGACCCTGACCTTGACCCAAACACCAACCCTGGCACTGAACTAGATCAAACCTTAATCTAGGTATATTTTCTTTATTTTTTTCTTTTATTTTTTAATATTTATTTATCTTTTTTTTAACAAACATTTTTTTTCCCCTGTATGCGAGGAGTTATTTATTTATTTATTTCAGGTACTTATATAGTGCTGTCAATTTACGCAGTGCTTTACATATATATTGTACATTCACATCAGTCCCTAACCCTCAAGGGGTGTACAATCTAAGGAGTTAGAGAGATAAAATGTATAATGTAATGTATATAATGATACAATGTATAATAGGAATATATATTATGATACAATGTATAATAGAATGTATATAATGATACAATGTATAATGGAATGTATATAATGAGACAATGTATAATAGAATGTATATAATGATACAATGTATAATGGAATGTATATAATGATACAATGTATAATAGAATGTATATAATGATACAATGTATAATAGGATGTATATAATGATACAATGTATAATGGAATGTATATAATGATACAATGTACAGTTGCAAGAAAAAGTATGTGAACCCCTTGGGATTACGTGGAGTTTTGCATGAATTGGGCATAAAATGTGCTCTGAACGTCATCTAAGTCACAACAATAGAAGAACACAGTCTGCTGAACATAATACTACACAAACATTAGATGTTGCCATGGTTTAATTGCACATAACATGTAAAAATTCACAGTGCAGGGAAGGAAAAGTATGTGAGGCCCTAGCTTAATGACTTCTCCCAGAGCTAATTGGAGCCAGGAGTGAGGCAACCTTGACTCCAATCAGTGTGATGATATTGGATGTGTTGCTGACAGCTGTCCTGCCCTTAAAAAACACACACCTGTTTGGGGTTTACTGGTTTCAAGAAGCACTGTCTGATGTGAACCATGCCTCGCAGAAAAGAGCTCTCAGAAGACCTACGATCAAGAATTGTTGACTTGCATGAAGCTGGAAAGGGTTACAAAAGTATCTCCAAAAGCCTTGATGTTCCTGTGTCCACGGTAAGACAGACTGTCTACAAATGGAGAAAGTTTAGCACTGTTGCTACTCTCCCTAGGTGTGGTCGTCCTGTTAGAATGACTGCAAGAGCACAGCGCAGAATGCTGCATGAGGTAAAGAAGAATCCCAGAGTGTCAGCTAAAGACCTACAGAAATCTCTGGCACATGCTAACATTTTTGTTGACACATCTACAATAAGGAAAACATGAAACAAGAATGGAGTACATGGGAGGACACCACGGAGGAAGCCATTGCTGTCCAAAAAGAAGATTGCAGCACGTTTGAAGTTTGCAAAAGAGCACCTGGATGTTCCACAGCACTACTGGCAGAATATACTGTGGACAGATGAAACCAAGATTGAGTTGTTTGGGAAGAACACACAACACTATGTGTGGAGAAAAAAAGGCACAGCACACCGACATCAAAACCTCATCCCCACTGTGAAACATGGCGGAGGGAGCATCATGGTTTGGGGCTGCTTTGCTGCCTCAGGGCCTGGACGGATTGTTGTCATTGATGGGAAAATGAATTCCAGAGTTTATCAAGACATTTTGCAGGAAAACGTACGACCATCTGTCCGCCAACTGAAGCTCCGCAGAGGACGGGTGATGCAACAGGACAATGACCCAAAGCATACAAGTCATTCAACAAAACAATGGCTGCAACAGCACAGAATACGCCTTCTGGAGTGGCCCAGTCAGAGTCCTGACCTCAACCCGATTGAAATGCTGTGGCATGACCTTAAGAGAGCGATTCACACCAGACATCCCAAGAATATTGCTACACTGAAACAGTTTTGTGAAGAGGAGTGGTCCAAAATGACTCCAGATCGTTGTGCAGGTCTGATCTGCAACTACAGGAAACGTTTGGTTGAGGTTATTGCTGCCAAAGGAGGGTCAACCGGTTATTAAGTCCAAAGGTTCACATACTTTTTCCTCCCTGCACTGTGAATGTTTACATGTTATGTGCAATTAAACCATGGCAACATCTAATGTTTGTGTAGTATGATGTTCAGCAGACTGTGTTTTTCTATTGTTGTGACTTAGATGACATTCAGAACACATTTTATGCCCAATTCATGCAAAACTCCACGTAATCCCAAGGGGTTCACATACTTTTTCTTGTAACTGTATAATGGAATGTATATAATGATACAATGTATAATGGAATGTATATAATGATACAATGTATAATAGAATGTATATAATGATACAATGTATAATAGAATGTATATAATGATACAATGTATAATGGAATGTATATAATGATACAATGTATAATAGGATGTATATAATGATACAATGTATAATGGAATGTATATAATGATACAAGGTATAATGGAATGTATATAATGATACAATGTATAATAGGATGTATATAATGATACAATGTATAATGGGATGTATATAATGATACAATGTATTATAGGATGTATATAATGATACAATGTATAATAGGATGTATATAATGATACAATGTATAATAAGATGTATATAATGATACAATGTATAACGGAATGTATATAATGATACAATGTATAATGGAATGTATATAATGACACAATGTATAATAGAATGTAAATAATGATACAATGTATAATAGGATGTATATAATGATACAATGTATAATGTGATGTATATAATGATACAATGTATAATGGGATGTATATAATGATACAATGTATAATAGAATGTAAATAATGATACAATGTAAAATAGGATGCATATAATGATACAATGTATAATAGAATGTGTATATAATGATACAATGTATAATATAATGTAAACAATGATACAATGTATAATAGGATGTATATAATGATACAATGTATAATAGGATGGATATAATGACACAATGTTTAATGGAATGTATATAATGATACAATGTATAATGGAATGCATATAATGATACAATGTATAATGGAATGCATATAATGATAGGATGTATCTTTCTCCTCCATTCATAGAGAGAAAAAAGCAAGGGGGGCGGGCTGTACAGTGACTGATCACTGTGATAGCCAATCACAGTGATCATGTGACCTGGAATCGGGTCAAATATACTGTATGTCTTTAAAAATACATTTAATCTACATTTTTGGAATGCATTTACAGATATATGCAAAAATATATGTTAAAATGACTTTTTTATATGTTAAAAAAAACCTGAAGAATATATTTAAACAAATATGTTTTTTAAAAATATTTTTCATATATTTACATGGAACAGGTCAAGCTTGGGTTGAAAAAATGTTGAGGCCCCCTCCCCCATAAACATAAACACACGCATTGGGGTGCCTACGCATGAAAATGTCGATTTCGATACACGTTACAGATCGCTGCGCACCCCGGAGTGAGAGCGATAATTCTAACACCAGACCTCCTGCGTAACGCCAAACTGATGACCTATAAGGGGCTTTTGAAGCGTCGCTTATAGAAAATATAGGATACTGAAGTTCAACGCAATTTTTTGGGCGCACGCAAATTTAAGGTTTAGCATGTTGGGTAACTATTTACTCAGCGCAACCTCGTCCTTTATATTTTACCAACAATTTGGGTCATTTACTGTGTTTGTTTCGTAAAAAATTCACTTCAGTGTGATATTTACTGAAATTTTGCGCTTCCTAGACCTTTGTGGAAATATCGTGTGACATAAAAAATTGGAACTACCGCTAGATTATTCTTTAGGGTACGGATAACTAACTTGCGGCCCTCCATGTATTGCCAAACTACAAGTCCCATGAGGCATTGCAAGACTGACAGTTACAAGCATGACTCCCAAAGACAGAGGCATGATGGGACTTGTAGTTTCTCAACAGCTGGAGGGCCGCCAGATTGACACCCGTGTCCTGGAGTGACCCACAGGTCTCAAATTGGCGCCCCTCCATCTATTGCCGAACTACAAGTCCCATGAGGCATTGCAAGACTGACAGTTACAAGCATGGCTCCCAAAGGCAGAGGCATGCTGGGACTTGTAGTTTCTCAACAGCTGGAGGGCCGCCAGATTGACACCCCTGGTCTAGAGTGTCTGCTTTCTGAAAATACTTAGTCCTCACGCACACAAGATGTTTTTACAGCGGCTGTTTTTGTTTTCTACAGCCTCGGTGTCCATGCAAACACAGACTGGAATCAACATTTTTTGGCAAAAAAAAAACAGAACTAGCGGGCTTCTAGAGGAGGTTTTTAGCTGTAAAAACCGGCTGCCGCAAACCAGTGTTTTTTTTACTTTTTTTGACCCCCAAAATGTTTTCTTGGTAAAAAAAACCACTAAAAAATGCAAATGCAAAAAAATGCCACAAATCGCTGCAAAATGACGCTGACTGCTAATGCAAAAAATGCTAAAAAAAAGCTGAAAAACTCAAATATTTAACGTAACTTTAAAAAAGTCCCCCCCCCCTGTGTGCGTGAGGGCTGAGCTGTAAAAATGCTCTAACATTGAAAAATGCGACAAAACTAGGTAAAATGTGGTAAAATGCCACAAACCTGTGTTTTTTTGACCACCCCCAATTGTTTGTTTTTTTTTAAAAAAAAGCTAAAAAATGCAAACATGGGAAAACGCCACTAATCGCAGTAAAAAGGCGCTAAACACTAATGTAAAAATGCTAAAAAAAGCTGAAAAACTCCGGTTTTTAACGTGAATTTACACAGCTAACGTTAGCAGCGTTATCAAATCGCCCCCCCAGTGTGCATGAGGACTGACGCTGTAAAAACGCTCTAACACTTAACCACTTCCAGTCCGGACACTTTCCCCCCCTTCCAGTCCGGACACTTTCCCCCCCTTCCAGTCCGGACACTTTCCCCCCCTTCCAGTCCGGACACTTTCACCTCCTTCCAGTCCGGACACTTTCCCCCCCTTCCAGTCCGGACACTTTCACCCCCCTTCCAGTCCGGACGCTTTCACCCCCTTCCAGTCCGGACGCTTCCCCCCCCTTCCAGTCCGGACGCTTTCACCCCCTCCCAGTCCGGACACTTTCCCCCCCTTCCAGTCCGGACACTTTCACCCCCTTCCAGTCCGGACACTTTCCTCCCCTTTCAGTCCGGACGCTTTCACCCCCTTCCAGTCCGGACACTTTCCTCCCCTCCCAGTCCGGACACTTTCCCCCCCTTCCAGTCCGGACGCTTTCACCCCCTCCCAGTCCGGACACTTTCCCCCCCTTCCAGTCCGGACACTTTCACCCCCTTCCAGTCCGGACACTTTCCTCCCCTTCCAGTCCGGACACTTTCCCCCCTTCCAGTCCGGACACTTTCCCCCCCTTCCAGTCCGGACACTTTCACCCCCTTCCAGTCCGGACACTTTCACCCCCTTCCAGTCCGGACACTTTCCCCCCTTTCCAGTCCGGACACTTTCACCCCTTCCAGTCCGGACACTTTCCCTCCTTCCAGTCCGGACACTTTCCCCCCCTTCCAGTCCGGACACTTTCCCCCCCTTCCAGTCCGGACACTCCCCCCCTTCCTGTCCAGGCCAATTTTCAGCTTTCAGCGCTATCACACTTTGAATGACAATTGCGCGGTCATGCAACACTGTACTCATATGCATTTTTTTGCATTTTTTTTGAGACATAAAGCTTTATTTTGGTGGTATTTATTCACCGCTGGGATTTTTATTTTTTTTGCTATATAAATGAAAATGTCCAAAAATTTTGAAAAAAAGTGTTTTTCTTATAACATTTTGCAAATAAATAATATTTCATCATAAATCTCGGCCAAAATTTATTCATCTTTCTTTTTAGTAAAAAAAATAACCCAAATTAGTTTATAACTAAAAATTATAATTTTTTTTATTTTTTATATTATTATTATTTATTTTTTTTTAACATACTGTCACCCTAGCAGTACAGTGTCACCATGGTACTACTTGTTGGGGGTGATGAAGTTTTTTTTTTTTTTTTACACTGATTGCTTTTACAACCAAAAAGGCTGTAAAACAAGGCAGGATGGATCCACCTCACCATGACACCACCACCAGCCTGAACCATGGATACAAGGCAGGATGGATCCCCCACACCATGACACCACCACCAGCCTGAACCATTGATACAAGGCAGGATGGATCCCCCACACCATGACACCACCACCACCAGCCTGAACCATGGATACAAGGCAGGATGGATCCCCCACACCATGACACCACCACCACCAGCCTGAACCATTGATACAAGGCAGGATGGATCCCCCACACCATGACACCACCACCACCAGCCTGAACCATTGATACAAGGCAAGATGGATCCCCCACACCATGACACCACCACCACCAGCCTGAACCATTGATACAAGGCAGGATGGATCCACCACATCATGACACCACCACCACCAGCCTGAACCATTGATACAAGGCAGGATGGATCCACCACATCATGACACCACCACCACCAGCCTGAACCATTGATACAAGGCAGGATGGATCCATGCTTTCATGTTGCTTACACCAAATTCTGACCCTTCCATCTGAATGTCGCAGCTAAAATCCAGACTCATCAGACCAGGCAACATTTTTCCAATCTTCTATTGTCCAGTTTTGGTGATCCTGTGCAAATTGTAGCCTCCGTTTCCTGTTCTTAGCTGACAGGAGTGGCACCCTGTGTGGTCTTCTGCTGCTGTCGCCCATCTGCTTCAAGGCTGGACGTATTGTGCATTCAGAGATGGTATTCTGCATAGCTTGGGTGTAACGAGTGGTTATTGGAGTTCCTGTTGCCTTTCTATCATCTGGAACCAGTCTGCCCATTCTCCTCTGACCTCAACAAGGCATTTTCCTCCACACAACTGCTGCTCACCGGATATTTTCTCTTTTTCGGACCATTCTCTGTAAACCCTAGAGATGGTTGTGCGGGAAAATCCCAGGAGATCAGCAGTTTTTGAAATCCCCAGCCCAGCCCGTCTGGCACCAACAACCATGCCCCATTCAAAGTCACTTAAATCCCCTTTCTTCCCCATTCTGATGCTCGGTTTGAACTTCAGCAAGTCGTCTTCACCACATCTAGAGGCCTAAATGCATTGAGTTTCTGCCATGTGATTAGCAATTTGTGTTACCGAGCAATTGAAATGGTGGAGTTAATAAAGTGGCCGGAGAGTGTATTAATTAAGATGAAAAAAAAAAACCTTCTGCCTTTAGAACCACTTTATTACCGCGCTATAGACGAATGACGGCTACAGCGCGGTAGTCCAGTTCTGGGCGGGCGTCATATGATGTCCTCCCAGAACACACACCCCGCGTGCCCTCGGTGGCGCGCACCCGGCACCAACTGTCACAGCGTGAGGAAAGTACTGCTGGTAATCGACAACTGTCAAAGCAGACACCTGCACTGATAATCAAGGCACTGATTATCTGTGCCCTGATTATCAGTGCAGCCCAAAAAGTTCCTAACAGTGCTGCCAATCTGTGCCTTTAGTGCTGCCAGCAGGGGTGGACTGACAACTCATGGGGCCCCCCGGGCAATAGGGGATCATGGGGCCCCTGTTTCCTTGCCAAACTCAAAAAAGACTATGAAAAAGGTACCAGAGGCATCTCATGGGGCCCCCTACTGACCTCAGGCCCTCGGGCAGTGCCCTAGTTCCCCAATGGTCAGTCCGCCCCTGGCTGCCAGTCAGTGCCGCTAGTCAGTACCCATCATTGCCGCTTATCAGTGCAGCACCATCAATGCCCACCAGTGCCGCCTCATCAGTGCTGCCTATCAGTGCTCATCATTGCCACCTATCAGTGCTCATCAGTGCTGCATATCAGTGCAGCATCATCAGTGCCTCCTCATCAATGCCCACCAGTGCCGCCTCTTCAGTTCTGCCTATCAGTGCTTATCATTGCCACCTATCAGTGCCCAGCAGTGTTGACAGTCTGTGCCGTTAGTGCTGCCAGTCAGAGCCACTAGTCAGTGCCATCAGTCAGTGCCCATCATTGCCGCATATCATTGCAGCATCATCAGTGCATCCTTATCAATGCCCACCAGTGCTGCCTCATCAGTGCTGCCTATCAGTGCCCATCAGTGCTGCCTATCAGTGCCGCCTCATCAACGCACATCATTGAAGGAGAAAAACTCTGTTTGCAAAATTTTATAATAGATACAAAGAAAACTTTTTTTTTTTTAGCAAAATGTTCGCTCTTTTTTCATTTATGGTGCAGAAAAAAAAACCCCAGTGGTGATTAAGTACCACCAAAAGAAAGCTCTATTTGTGTGAAAAAAAATGATTCAAAATTCATATGGATACAGTGTTGCATGACCACACAATTGTCATTCAAAATGAGCCAATGCTGAAAGCTGCAAATTGGCCTGGGCAGGAAGGGGGTAGAAGTGCCCGGTGGGCAGGAAGGGGGTAGAAGTGCCCGGTGGGCAGGAGGGGGGTAGAAGTGCCCTGTAGGCAGGAAGGGGGTAGAAGTGCCCGGTGGGCAGGAGGGGGGTAGAAGTGTCCTGTAGGCAGGAAGGGGGTAGAAGTGCCCGGTAGGCAGGAAGGGGGTAGAAGTGTCCTGTAGGCAGGAAGGGGGTAGAAGTGTCCGGTAGGCAGGAAGGGGGTAGAAGTGCCCGGTAGGCAGGAAGGGGGTAGAAGTGTCCTGTAGGCAGGAAGGGGGTAGAAGTGTCCTGTAGGCAGGAAGGGGGTAGAAGTGTCCGGTAGGCAGGAAGGGGGTAGAAGTGCCCGGTAGGCAGGAAGGGGGTAGAAGTGTCCTGTAGGCAGGAAGGGGGTAGAAGTGCCCGGTTGGCAGGAAGGGGGTAGAAGTGCCCGGTGGGCAGGAAGGGGGTGGAAGTGCCCCGGTATTGAAAGGATTGAATAATAGAGTTACTTTCATGACTATGCGGTACATTCCAGATTGAATCTGGGCTACAAAGGAACAATTCTGGTAAAATCTTGGCCAAACAGACATGATGGATAGGTCGGTCTTGGATTTATGAGGTCAGGCCCGGAATAGTGAGGTTATTAGGGGGTTAATTATTATTTATTTATTATTAAATAGTATTTATTCATGATTATTTTTATTTACTTGTGCATTTATTTAAAATGTATTTATTTCTTTCTTCTTATCACCCTAACAAAAAATAATAAATACTTAATAAAAATAATTAATACATTAATAATAATAATAATAATAATAATAATAAAGAAATAAAAGCTGATGGAAAAGCTGAAGCAGAAAAACCGAGCAACAAATGATTATTATTATACAGTATTTATAAAGCGCCGATAGTTCGCTCAGCGCTGTACATTACAGAGGGGGACAGAACATGTGACAGAACAATACCAATACAATGCAAAACATGAGGGGATTGAGGGCCCTGCTCTTTGGAGCTTACAATCTAGGAGGGAGGGGATGGTGGCACAGGAGGAGATAGCTGTGGGGGATGGGGTGGTAGGAAGAGTGGAGGAGGTCAGCAAATAGTAGGGGGTGGGGTAGGCTTCCCTGAAGAGATGGGTTTTCAGGGTGCGCCTAAAGGAGAGGAGAGTAGGTGATAGTCTGATGGATTGGGGTAGGGAGTTCCAGAGGATGGGTGATGTCCTGGAGAAGTCCTGGAGGCGGGCATGGGAGGAGGAGACCAGGGAACTAGAGAGAAGGAGGTCTTGTGAGGAGCGGAGTGTGCGTGTTGGGCGGTACTTGGATATTAGGTCAGCGATGTAGTTCGGGGCAGTATGGTGGACAGCTTTGTACGTCAGTGTTAGGATTTTGAATTTGATCCGTTGCGCAATCGGAAGCCAGTGGAGGGATTGGCAGAGGGGGGTGGAGGACACTGAGTGGAGGCCAGTGGAGGGATTGGCAGAGGGGGGTGGAGGACACTGGGTGGAGGCCAGTGGAGGGATTGGCAGAGGGGGGTGGAGGACACTGGGTGGAGGCCAGTGGAGGGATTGGCAGAGGGGGGTGGCGGAGATGGAGCGGTTGGAAAGGTGAATGAGTCTGGCTGCCGTATTCAGGATGGACTGAAGCGGGGATAGCCTGTGGCGAGGCAGGCCAGTGAGGAGGGAGTTGCAGTAGTCAAGTCGTGATATGATGAGGGAGTGGATGAGCTGTTTAGTGGTTTCTGGGGTTAGGAACGTGCGGATTTTGGCGATGTTGCGGAGGTGGAGTCTGCATGTTGCGGAGGTGGAGTCTGCATGTTGCGGAGGTGGAGTCTGCACGAGTTTGTTAAAGATTGGACTTGGGGCTGGAAGGATAGGTTGGAGTCCAGAATGACACCCAGTACTCTGGCCTGCGGGGCGGGTTTGATGGTGGCGTTGTTGGACATGATGGAGAAGTCAGTGGGGGGTGGGGTCCGGGCTGGGGGAAAGACAAGAAACTCGGTTTTGGAGAGGTTCAGTTTAAGGAAGTGGAGCGACATCCAGTCTGATATGTCACTCAGTAGGTTTGTGATTCGGGCGGAGACCGAGGGGGTGAGGTGGGGGGTCGGGAGATTTGTGTGTCGTCGGCATAGAGGTGCTAGTTGAAGCCCTGAGAGTGTATGAGTTGGCCAAGGGAGGAGGTGTAGATGGAGAAGAGAAGGGGCCCGAGGACGGAGCCTTGAGGGACCCCAACAGAGAGGGAGAGTGAGGGGGAGGTGGTAACATTATAGGTAACATTGAAGGAGCATTGTGATAGGTAGGATGAGAGCCAGGAGAGAGCAGAGTCTCTGAGGCCGAGAGAGTGTAGTTTTTTTTTGAGGAGGAGGGGGTGGTCGACTGTGTCGAAGGCCGCGGAGAGGTCAAGGAGTAGGAGCACTGAATAGTGGCCATTAGCTTTGGCGGTTAGCAGGTCATTGGAGAGTTTGAGTAAGGCGGTTTCGGTGGAGTGTAGGGGACGGAAGCCGGACTGTAGGGGATCGAGGAGGTTGTTGTTGTTGAGGTGAGAGCATAGGCGGGTGTAGACGAGGCGCTCGAGGAGTTTGGATGAGAATGGGAGCAGGGAGATGGGTCTGAGGTTGTTCGGGTCGTTGGGGTCCAGGGAGGGCTTAAGTATGGGGGTGATGTGTTCATGCTTCAGAGGGGAGGGGAAAGTGCCTGAGGAGAGGGAGAGATTGAAGATGTGGGTGAGGGAGCGTAGGATGGAGGGGGAGGGAGGTCGTAGGAGTTGTGAGGGGATAGGGTCGAGGGGGCAGGTGGTGAGGCTGGCGTTCAGAAAAGACCTTGGTGACCTCCTCGATGGTAGTAAGGTCGAAGGTGTGGAGTGTTGAGGGGGCTGCAGTATGAGGAATGAAGGGTGGGGTGGAGGTCAGAGCAGTGGTGAGGCCGAGGGAGAGGGGTGATGAGGGGGTAGCTGAGTGAGAGGGGACGGGTTTGGAGGAAGTTTGAGGAGCGGCGATGTCCCTGTGAATAGTGTCAATCTTGATTTTAACCACTTGCCCTCCTGAGGATTTACCCCCCTTAATGACCACGCCTCTTTTTGCTACTCGGCGCTGCACTAATTCAACTGATAATTGCGCGGTCATGCAATGTTGCACCCAAACAAAATTTACGTCCTTTTTTTCACACAAATAGAGCTTTCTTTCAGTGGTATTTGATCATCTGTGCGCTTTTTATTTTTCACGCTATAGACAAAAAAATACCAAAAATTTGGAAGAAAAACAATATTTTTTAATTTCAGCTATATAAAATAAATAGTAAACTCAAAGTTGGTTATAAATTTAGGCCAAAATGTATTCTGCTCCATGTTTTTGGTAAAAAAAATCCCAATAAGTGTATATTGATTGCTTTGTGTGAAGTTATAGCGTCTACAAACTATGGGATAGATACTGCAATTTACTCCATTTTTTTTGCTATACAGCGCTGCGCTAGCTTAACGGACAATTGCGCGGTCATGCAATGCGGTACATAAATGAAATTTACATCCTTTTTTCCCCACAAATTGAGCTTTCTTTCAGTGGTATTTGATTGCCTGTGAGTTTTTTATTTTTTGCGTTATAAAAAAAAGTCTGACAATTTTGAGGAAAAAAAACATTTTGGACTTTTCGCTATAAAACATGTCCAGTAAAAAAAATTTAAAAATCAAATTTAGTCATAAATTTCTGCCAAAATGTATTCTGCGACATGTCTTTGCTAAAAAAAAAACCCCAATACGTGCAAATTAATTGGTTTACGTGAAAGTTATAGCGTTTACAAATGGCGGGAAAGATACTGGGATTTTTAATTTTTTTTATACTCATAATGGCCGCGATATGGCGGGACTGCTGGACTGCGGCGGACATTCTGACACTGGGGGGGGGAACTGACTTGGGGTTACTGACATCCCCAGTGACACCAATACAGTGATCAGTGCAAAAAAAAAACCACTGACACTGTACTAATGGCACTGGGGAGGAAGGGGTTAACTTTATTATTCAGGGACTGCGATCCGTATCTGTCTATCACTTGTTTACCTTTCATACTTCAATAAAACTTTTTTTGGAACAAAAAAAAAACGTTATTATTCAGTGAAAGGGTTAACTGTGTGAGGGGAGTGTTTTACTAGGGGGCGGGGGTGTGTACTTCAGGGGGACACACTGATCGGGACAGATAAACTCTTCTCTCCCGATCAGCCTGTCAGGAGCTGTCAGGGAACTGACAGAGAGCAGAGCTCTGCTCTGTCAGTGATTGCCGCTAATCGCCGGGACACAGCCGGTAACGACCGTCTGTGACCCGGCGACTGACATCCGTGGCCGTGATCGGCGGGACAGGTAGGGCGGTGGCGCGCCTCGCGCATGCCCCCTACCTGTTTTGAAAAAACACACTTTAAAACATGATTGGCAATCTCAAGGGCGGCGAGTGAGGTGCTGGGTGGAGGTGGGGGTGGAGAGAGTAGAAAGTTAAAGGTGGAGAAAAGTCAGCGAGGATTGGAGGAGAGGGTCTTGATGAGGGTCAGGAAGTAGGCTTGTTTGGCAGCGTGGAGGGCGGAGGTGTATGTGTGGAAGGCGGATTTATAGCGGGTGAAGGCTTGCAACAGATGATATTTTTCTCTACTGGCTAATAAAAAAAATGGCAGAAAAAGAAATGCTGTATGAAAAAGTGCAAAAAATATGCACGAAAAAACACACTATGCTCAGATGTGAATGGAGCCTTATCCTAGGTGAGGGTCTGGCATAGGTGTTAATGGGGGATCCGGTTTCCTCTTAAAAGTGCATAACATCTTATCCTTGAGGGCAGGGGTGGACTGACAACTCATGGGGCCCCCGGGCAATAGGGGATCATGGGGCCCCTGTGTCCTCCCCCACACCCAAAAAAGCCTATGAAAATGCCAATGAAAGGTCCCAGGGGCATCGCATGGGGCCCCCTACTGAGCCCGGGCCCTCGGGCAGTGCCCGAGTGCTGGAATGGTCAGTCCGCCCCTGCTTGAGGGGTATCTGATAGGGATATCAAAGCAAAAAGTGCACGGGGTCTTCCCCAATTTCCATGCAGACCTTTCATGTCTGGACCAGACCCTTATCAGAGCATGCAGCCTGAAAAGGAGAGAGTGGAGGTGGTGTGCACCATCCAACTCTACCAGGGTACACGCCCTCAAATGGTTCGGGGTACCTTGACAGAGGGTGTCTATCAAGGGTGTCCCCCTGGCGAAGCACCTTGCCCCCATATTAGTGAAGGCAAGGGCCTCTATCCCACAACCCTGGACCAGTGGTGGTGGGGGTCTACAGGCAGGGGGCTTCTCCAAATCCAGAACTCCTATTTAAAAATAAGGTGGCCTACAGATACCATCCCCCCTCTACATGAATGAGTAGGAGGGGTCCACCATGAACAGATTATTATTAGACAGGAAGCTCTAGGGAGTGGGAGGGGGGGGGGGGTCTCCAAGCTTTCTGAACAATGGGCTGGTTTACTGCCTTTCCAAATTAAAGGAGAAGTACAGCCAAAGCTCTTTTGAGCGCACCATCCAACCCTACCAGGCCACACGCCCTCAAATGGTTTGGGGTACCTTGACAGAGGGTGTCTATCAAGGGTGTCCCCTTGGCAAAGCACCTTGTCCCCATGTTAGTGAAGGCAAGGGTCTCTTTCCCACAACCCTGGACCAGTGGTGGTGGGGGTCTGCAGGCAAGGGGCTTCTCAAAATCCAGAACTCCTTTTTAAAAGTAAGGTGGCCTACAGATACCATCCCCCCTCTACATGAATGAGTATGAGGGGTCCACCATGAACAGATTATTATTAGACAGGAAGCTCTGGGGAGTGGGGGTCTCCAAGCTCTCATAACAATGGGCCAGTTTACCACCTTTCCGAATTAAAGGAAAAGTACGGCCAAAGCTCTTTTGACCCCACTTCGTTCTGCCCTCCTGTGAACCACTTTCAGCCAACAGCAGGCTAAAGTCTTCTGTCGGTTGACGTCACTGAGTCGGGCCAGGCTCTGAAAACATCCCGACTTGAATATTGTGATCCGTACAGATGCCTGACCAGCCTAGGACAGGCTCTCCCTCCCCCTCCAATGAGTGCTGGAGGGTCAAAGCGTAGAGCCAGCGAGAGTCACTGCTCACTGAAGACTGAGAAGTGAGCGATCAGTGTTCTTCGATCACTCAGTTCTCGGTCTAGGAGGAGGCGGCGGGGGGACTGATGCACCATCCACCTATGTGAGTATGAATGTTTTATTATATTCCCAAGCTTCTCTTTTAAGGGGGGGGGGGGGGCAGCGGGAGTAGAAAATGTCCCAGCATCAGTTAGAGTGGATGATGTCTCAGGTTTGGTGGTCAGTGGGAGTGCAAAAATTACATAGAGCCTGTGGTCAGTAGGAGGAGGAATAGTGCCCCATCACTGGTGTCATTAGTAGGAATAGTGCTTCACTGTTGGTGTCAGTTGAAGGAATAGCAACACATCATTGATGTCAATGGGAGGAATAGTGCCCCATCATTGGTATCAGTGAGAAGAATAGTGCCAATCATTGGTGTCAGTGGGAGGAATAGTGCCCCATCATTGGTGTCAGTGGAAGGAATAGTGACCCATCATTAGTGTCAGTGGGAGGAATAGTGCCCCATCATTGTTGTCAGTGGGAGGAATAGTGCCCCATCATTGGTGTCAGTGGGAGGAATAGTGCCCCATCATTGGTGTCAGTGGGAGGAATAGTGCCCCATCATTGGTATCAGTGGGAGGAATAGTGCCCCATCATTGGTATCAGTGGGAGGAATAGTGCCCCATCATTGGTATCAGTGGGAGGAATAGTGCCCCATCATTGGTATCAGTGGCAGGAATAGTGCCCCATCATTGGTATCAGTGGCAGGAATAGTGCCCCATCATTGGTATCAGTGAGAAGAATAGTGCCAATCATTGGTGTCAGTGGGAGGAATAGTGCTCCATCATTGGTATCAGTGGGAGGAATAGTGCCCCATCATTGGTGTCAGTGGAAGGAATAGTGACCCATCATTAGTGTCAGTGGGAGGAATAGTGCCCCATCATTGTTGTCAGTGGGAGGAATAGTGCCCCATCATTGGTGTCAGTGGGAGGAATAGTGCCCCATCATTGGTGTCAGTGGGAGGAATAGTGCCCCATCATTGGTATCAGTGGGAGGAATAGTGCCCCATCATTGGTATCAGTGGCAGGAATAGTGCCCCATCATTGGTATCAGTGGAAGGAATAGTGCCCCATCATTGGTATCAGTGGAAGGAATAGTGCCCCATCATTGGTATCAGTGGGAGGAATAGTGCCCCATCATTGGTGTCAGTGGGAGGAATAGTGCCCCATCATTGGTATCAGTGAGAAGAATAGTGCCAATCATTGGTGTCAGTGGGAGGAATAGCGCCCCATCATTGGTGTCAGTGAGAAGAATAGTGCCCCTTCATTGATGTCTGTAGGAGGAATAATTCCTCATCATTGGTGTCAGTGGGAGGCATAGTGCCCCAGAACTGGTGTCAGTGGGAGGAATAGGACCCCACCGTTGGTATCAGTGGGTGGAATAGTGCCCCATCATTGGTGTGAGTGGGAGGAATAGTGCCCCATCATTGGTGTGAGTGGGAGGAATAGTGCCCCATCATTGGTGTCAGTGGGAGGAATAGTGCCCCATCGTTGGTGTCAGTGGGAGGAATAGTGCCCCATCATTGGTGTCAGTGATAGGAATAGTGCCCCATCATTGGTGTGAGTGGGAGGAATAGCGCCCCATCGTTGGTGTCAGTGGGAGGAATAGCGCCCCATCATTGGTGTCAGTGGGAGGAATAGTGCCCCATCATTGGTATCAGTGGGAGGAATAGTGCCCCATCATTGGTGTCAGTGGGAGGAATAGTGCCCCATCATTGGAATCAGTGGGAGGAATAGTGTACCATCATTGGTGTCAGTGGAAGGAATAGTGCCCCATCATTGGTGTCAGTGGGAGGAATAGTGCCCCATCATTGTTGTCAGTGGGAGGAATAGTGCCCCATCATTGGTGTCAGTGGGAGGAATAGTGCCCCATCATTGGTGTCAGTGGGAGGAATAGTGCCCCATCATTGGTATCAGTGGGAGGAATAGTGCCCCATCATTGGTATCAGTGGAAGGAATAGTGCCCCATCATTGGTGTCAGTGGGAGGAATAGTGCCCCATCATTGGTGTCAGTGGGAGGAATAGTGCCCCATCATTGGTGTCAGTGGGAGGAATAGTGCCCCATCATTGGTGTCAGTGGGAGGAATAGTGCCCCATCATTGGTATCAGTGAGAAGAATAGTGCCAATCATTGGTGTCAGTGGGAGGAATAGTGCCCCTTCATTGATGTCTGTAGGAGGAATAATTCCTCATCATTGGTGTCAGTGGGAGGCATAGTGCCCCAGAACTGGTGTCAGTGGGAGGAATAGGACCCCACCGTTGGTATCAGTGGGTGGAATAGTGCCCCATCATTGGTGTGAGTGGGAGGAATAGTGCCCCATCATTGGTGTGAGTGGGAGGAATAGTGCCCCATCATTGGTGTCAGTGGGAGGAATAGTGCTCCATCGTTGGTGTCAGTGGGAGGAATAGTGCCCCATCATTGGTGTCAGTGATAGGAATAGTGCCCCATCATTGGTGTGAGTGGGAGGAATAGCGCCCCATCGTTGGTGTCAGTGGGAGGAATAGCGGCCCATCATTGGTGTCAGTGGGAGGAATAGTGCCCCATCATTGGTATCAGTGGGAGGAATAGTGCCCCATCATTGGTGTCAGTGGGAGGAATAGTGCCCCATCATTGGTATCAGTGGGAGGAATAGTGCCCCATCATTGGTGTCAGTGGGAGGAATAGTGCCCCATCATTGGTGTCAGTGGGAGGAATAGTGCCCCATCATTGGAATCAGTGGGAGGAATAGTGCCCCATCATTGGTGTCAGTGGGAGGAATAGTGCCCCATCATTGTTGTCAGTGGGAGGAATAGTGCCCCATCATTGGTGTCAGTGGGAGGAATAGTGCCCCATCATTGGTGTCAGTGGGAGGAATAGTGCCCCATCATTGGTGTCAGTGGGAGGAATAGTGCCCCATCATTGGTGTCAGTGGGAGGAATAGTGCCCCATCATTGGTGTCAGTGGGAGGAATAGTGCCCCATCATTGGTATCAGTGGAAGGAATAGTCACATCATTGGTATCAGTGGAAGGAATAGTGCCCCATCATTGGTGTCAGTGGGAGGAATAGTGCCCCATCATTGGTGTCAGTGGGAGGAATAGTGCCCCATCATTGGTATCAGTGAGAAGAATAGTGCCAATCATTGGTGTCAGTGGGAGGAATAGTGCCCCATCATTGGTGTCAGTGGGAGGAATAGTGCCCCATCATTGGTATCAGTGGAAGGAATAGTCACATCATTGGTATCAGTGGAAGGAATAGTGCCCCATCATTGGTGTCAGTGGGAGGAATAGTGCCCCATCATTGGTGTCAGTGGGAGGAATAGTGCCCCATCATTGGTATCAGTGAGAAGAATAGTGCCAATCATTGGTGTCAGTGGGAGGAATAGCGCCCCATCATTGGTGTCAGTGAGAAGAATAGTGCCCCTTCATTGATGTCTGTAGGAGGAATAATTCCTCATCATTGGTGTCAGTGGGAGGCATAGTGCCCCATCATTGGTGTCAGTGGGAGGAATAGTGCCACATCATTGGTGTCAGTGATAGGAATAGTGCCCCATCATTGGTGTGAGTGGGAGGAATAGCGCTCCATCATTGGTGTCAGTGGGAGGAATAGCGCCCCATCATTGGTGTCAGTGATAGGAATAGTGCCCCATCATTGGTGTGAGTGGGAGGAATAGCGCCCCATCATTGGTGTCAGTGGGAGGAATAGTGCCCCATCATTGGTGTGAGTGGGGGGAATAGTGCCCCATCATTGGTGTCAGTGGGAGGAATAGCACCCCATCATTGGTGTCAGTGGGAGGAATAGCGCCCCATCATTGGTATCAGTGGGAGGAATAGCGCCCCATCATTGGTGTCAGTGGGAGGAATAGTGCCCCATCATTGGTGTCAGTGGGAGGAATAGCCCCCCATCATTGGTGTCAGTGGGAGGAATAGTGCCCCATCATTGGTGTCAGGAGGAATAGTGCCCCATCATTGGTGTCAGTGGGAGGAATAGTGCCCCATCATTGGTGTCAGTGGGAGGAATAGTGCCCCATCATTGGTATCAGTGGGAGGAATAGTGCCCCATCATTGGTGTCAGTGGGAGGAATAGCGCCCCATCATTGGTGTCAGTGGGAGGAGGAATAGCGCCCCATCATTGGTGTCAGTGGGAGGAATAGCGCCCCATCATTGGTGTCAGTGGGAGGAATAGAGCTCCAAGGGCTGGATAAAGGCAAGCACAGGGTCACATGGGATCTTTGGACTTTTGGGCGACGCCTGCTCTAAAGAAAAAAAAGTTGTTAATATCCCAAAACAATTTGCAGTTGATACATGATATGGGAATTATATTGGATGTCCGTGTCGGGGATTTCGCTCGCTACATTTCTCGGGATATTTGTGATGATGGAAATAACTCCACAGAAGCTGAATGGCTGATCATGAAATGATATTTCGTATTCAGACAATTCTACCAAAACTGGAATTCTGTTTTTCCCGTGAATGATGTGCTAGCCTTGTCCGTGTTCTTCCTTCTGCTCTCTGATTGGCTGAGCGCGATTTAAAGTGAAGCTTTTCTTATCTAGATCCTCCATTTCCGACACTCTTGTCAGGAGATACACGGTTGACATTCAGAGCCGAGAAAGTGATTATCCGCGCTGACCTTTACTCGTCCGCCGTGGAAAGGTGCGCTAATTGCTGCCAGACATTTCACTTGTCGGATTTTAAATACAGCGAACGTCAGCGACAAAACCACTTCATGAAGAGTATCGCAACCTGGAAGAAGAAATAGAAGGACGGTGGATATAAAGTCTTCACACCCCCCGGGTAAAATGTCAGGTTTCTGTGATGTGGAACAAAGAGACAAAGATAAATCATTTCTGAACTTTTTCCACTTTTAACCACTTAGCCGCTGTATGTAAATGGCCGGAAGGTGGCAGTCCTGGGGCTGGTTGCCGTTCACAAATGATGGCCGCCATTTTGGATTGTGAGCACTCCCTGGGAGCGCACAGCACCGCAATCCGGAACACCGATCGCTGTTCGGGACCTCTGTGAGAGGTCCCGATGATTGGCCAATCAGTAATCACATGCAGAGTATTAAAAAAGACCCAGTGCCCGGAAGACCAGGTAGTAAGATTTGGTGCCCGCTGTGTCCCATCGTTGTACGGAACCTCTGTGTGAGGTCCCGATCATGTGATCACTGATTGGCCAATCAGTGATCACATGAAGAGTAGTAAGCAAGATGTCACTTCTGACATCATTACTTACTACGTGTGAAATCTGTGAATGATCACAGAGGTCACATGGTACAGGGCCATTCACAACAACCTTGCACCATGTGACAAGCTGTGACCAATCACAGCTCTCACAGTATTTCTCAATGGCTGCAAGAATGCTGCCAGAGAGAAGGAGAAATTATTGCTTTTACAGCCTTTATGGGTGTAAAAGCAATCAGTGTAAAAAAAGTAAAAAAAATCTTCATCGCACCCCCACAAGTAGTACAGTGTCACCATGGTAACACTATACTGCTAGGGTGACAGAATGTAAAAAAAAAACATAAATAATACTATAAAAAAATAAAATAAAAATGTAAAAAACTATTTTTAAAAATTATAATTTTTGGTTATAAACTAATTTGGGTTATTTTTGTTTACTAAAAAGATAACTGAATACATTTTGGCCAAGATTTATGATGAAATATTATTTATTTGCAAACTTTTATAAGAAAAACACTTTTTTTCAAAATTTGTGGACTTTTTCATTTATATAGCAAAAAAATAAAAATCCCAGCGGTGAATAAATACCACCAAAATAAAGCTTTATCTGTTTCAAAAAAATGGTAAAAAATTCATATGAGTACAGTGTTGCATGACCGCGCAATTGTCATTCAAAGTGTGATAGCGCTGAAAGCTGAAAATTGGCCTGGACTGGAAGGGGGGGAAAGTGTCCGGACTGGAAGGGGGGGAAAGTGCCCGGACTGGAAGGGGGGTGAAAGTGTCCGGACTGGAAGGGGGTGAAAGTGTCCGGACTGGAAGGGGGGTGAAAGTGTCCGGGCTGGAAGGGGGGTGAAAGTGTCCGGGCAGGAAGGGGGGGAAGTGTCCGGACTGGAAGGGGGGGAAAGAGTCCGGACTGGAAGGGGGTGAAAGTGTCCGGACTGGAAGGGGGTGAAAGTGTCCGGACTGGAAGGGGGGGAAAGTGTCCGGACTGGAAGGGGGGGAAAGTGTCCGGGCTGGAAGGGGGGTGAAAGTGTCCGGGCAGGAAGGGGGGGAAGTGTCCGGACTGGAAGGGGGGGAAAGAGTCCGGACTGGAAGGGGGTGAAAGTGTCCGGACTGGAAGGGGGTGAAAGTGTTCGGACTGGAAGGGGGGGAAAGTGTCCGGACTGGAAGGGGGGTGAAAGTGTCCGGACTGGAAGGGGGTGAAAGTGTTCGGACTGGAAGGAGGTGAAAGTGTCCGGACTGGAAGGGGGGGAAAGTGTCCAGACTGGAAGGGGGGGAAAGTGTCCGGACTGGAAGGGGGGTGAAAGTATCCGGACTGGAAGGGGGGGGGAAAATGTCCGGACTGGAAGGGGGGGAAAGTGTCCGGACTGGAAGGGGGGGGAAAGTGTCCGGACAGGAAGGGGGTGAAAGTGTCTGAACTGGAAGGGGGGGAAAGTGTCCGGACTGGAAGGCGGGGAAAGTGTCCGGACTGGAAGGGGGGAAAGTGTCCGGATTGGAAGGGGGTGAAAGTGTCCGAACTGGAAGGGGTGAAAGTGTCCGAACTGGAATGGGGGGAAAGTGTCCGGACTGGAAGGGGGTCAAAGTGTCCGGACTAGAAGGGGGGGAAGTGTCCGGACTGGAAGTGGTTAATGTGACCTATAAACAGTTGAACAAACTGAAATCTTTTAGGTGGAGGGAAGTAAAAGTACAAAAACTAAAATAATCTGGTTGCATAAGTATTCACACCCTTACACTAATCCTTTGTTGAAGCCCCTTTTGATGTGATTCCGGCACTCAGTCTTGTTGGGGAGGAGTCTATCAGCGCAGCACATCCTGACTTGGCAATATTTGCCCACTCTTCCAAATCTGGCAGAAGGCGAGGGCTTCTCCTGTCCTTCACATCACCCCACAGATTTTCCATCGGATTCAGGTCTGTTCTCTGGCTGGGCTATTCCAAAACATTCATCCTCTCCTGATGAAGCCATTCCTTTGTGGATTTGGATGTATGGTTTGGGTCGTTGTTATGCTGAAAGATGAAGTTCCTCTTCATGTTCAGCTTTCTCGCAGAAGCCTGAAGGTTTGGTGCCGATATTGACCGGTATTTGGACCTGTTCATCATTCCCTCTACCTGGACTGAGGTCCCAGTTCCAGCTGAAGAAAAACATCCCCAAAGCATGATGCTGCCACCACCATGCTTCACGGTGGGTATGGTGTTCTTTTGGTGATGTGTAGTGTTATTTTTGCGCCAAACGTATCTTTTGGAATTATGGCCACAAAGTTCATCAGACCAGAACACATCAGAATTTATCCGTGTTGGATGTTTTTCTTCCATCTTGCCACTCCACCCCAGAGCCCAGACATATGAAGAACACGGGAGATGGCGCAACAGTGACATCACCAAGAACTGGACATCCCTCCAAAATGGATGAAAAGATGGGAAGAAAACTGGTCTGAGAGGCTGCACATGGACCACACAGCCAGGACTTGCCAGATATTCCTGCAGCTCCCTTCATGTTGCTGTAGGCCTTTTGGCAGCCTCCCAGACCAGTTTTCTTCCCGTCTTTTCATCCATTTTGGAGGGACGTACAGTTCTTGGTGATGCCACTGTTGCGCCATATTTAAGTGGTTAGCAAAAAGTAAAAAATATTATTTTTCTCCAAATTCTCAGACTTTTTATACAATGGCGCAAAAAAGTATTTAGTCCCCACCAATGGTGCAAGTTCTCCCACTTACAAAGATGAGAGAGGCCTGTAATTGGCATCATAGGGAGACCTCAACTATGAGAGACAAAATGAGAAAACAAATCCAGACAATCACATTGGCTGATCTGGAAAGAATTTATTTGCAAATTATGGTGGAAAATAAGTATTTGGTGAATATGAAAAGTTCATGTCAATACTTTGTTATATATCCTTTGTTGGCAATGACAGAGGTCAGACGTTTCCTGGAAGTCCTCACAAGGTTGGCACACACTGTTGCTGGTATGTTGGCCCATCCTCCATGCAGATCTCCTCTAGAGCAGTGATGTTTTGGGGCTGTCGCTGGGCAACACGGACTTTCAACTCCCTCCAAAGGTTTTCTATGGGGTTGAGATCTGGAGACTGGCTAGGCCACTCCAGGACCTTGAAATGCTTCTTACGAAGCCACTCCTTCGTTGGCCGGGCGGTATGTTTGGGATCACTGTCATGTTGGAAGACCCAGCCACGTTTCATCTTCAATACCCTTGCTGATGGAAGGAGGTTTGCACTCAAAATCTCACGATACATGGCCCCATTCATTCTGTCCTGTACATGGATCAGTCGTCCTGGTCCCTCTGCAAAGAAACAGCACCAAAGCATGATGTTGGCACCCCCATGCTTCACAGTAGGTATGGTGTTCTTTGGATGCAACTCAGCATTCTCTCTCCTCCAAACACGACGAGTTGTGTTTCTACCAAACAGTTCTATTTTGGTTTCATCTGACCATATGACATTCTCCCAATCCTCTTCTGGATCATCCAAATGCTCTCTAGCAAACTTCAGACGGGCCCGGACATGTACTGGCTTAAGCAGGGGGACACGTCTGGCACTGCAGGATCTGAGTCCCTGGCGGCGTAGTGTGTTACTGATGGTAGCCTTTGTTACGTTGGTCCCAGCTCTCTGCAGGTCATTCACTAGGTGCCCCCGTGTGGTCCTGGGATTTTTGCTCACCGTTCTTGTGATCATTTTGACCCCACGGGGTGAGATCTTGCGTGGAGCCCCAGATCGAGGGAGATTATCAGTGGTCTTGTATGTCTTCCATTTTCTAATTATTGCTCCCACAGTTGATTTGTTCACACCAAGCTGCTTGCCTATTGCAGATTCAGTCTTCCCAGCCTGGTGCAGGTCTACAATTTTGTTTCTGGTGTCCTTCGACAGCTCTTTGGTCTTCACCATAGTGCAGTTTGGAGTGCGACTGTTTGAGGTTGTGGACAGGTGTCTTTTATACTGATAACAAGTTCAAACAGGTGCCATTGATACAGGTAATGAGTGCAGGACAGAGGAGCCTCTTAAAGAAGAAGGTCCAGGTCTGTGAGAGCCAGAAATCTTGCTTGTTTGTAGGTGACCAAATACTTATTTTCCACCATAATTTGCAAATAAATTCTTTCCAGATCAGCCAATGAGATTGTCTGGATTTGTTTTCTCATTTTGTCTCTCATAGTTGAGGTCTCCCTATGATGCCAATTACAGGCCTCTCTCATCTTTGTAAGTGGGAGAACTTGCACAATTGGTGGTGACTAAATACTTTTTTGCCCCACCGTATATAGCGTGAAAAATGAAAAAACACACAGGCGATCAAATACCACCGAAAGAAATCTCTCTTTGTGAGAAAAAAAGGACGTCATTTTAATTTGGGTGCGGCGTTGCACGACCGTGCAATTGCCAGTTAAAGTAACGCAGCGCTGTATCGCAAAAAGCGGCCTGGTCATGAAGGGGGGGAAATTCTCTGGAGGGGCGAGGGGTTAATATAAGGAATCTTCAAAAAACTTCACTGAAAATCAAACAAATAGCAATATAAGTAATGGAGCCGACCTTAACGGCCAAACCTGCAAATAATTTGTCTCCAGGTCGATTAATAACCTGTTATATATACAACACACATATATATATATATACTTCAGAGAAGGATTGTGCAAACGGTATGAGATCATAAAAATAATGTTTACATACTAAAAATAGCAACACATGGCATCATTACAGAGCGGGCTTGGAGTTCGATGCTCCTCACTAATGTACCGCCGGTATAATGAAAATGTCATTTGTGAGTAAAACCCACAAAGCAAATCACCGACTGAAGCTTCCTATCACCCTTAAGACTGTGGGACCCCCAGGCCACCAGAACGAGGGTCCCCATTGGAAGATTTCCCCTCTATTACTGTTCTGGGAACAACCCAAAATTTGAGATTTTCTTTTACTTTCAATGATAAAATGGGACAAAAAGAGAGGGGGAATCTCCATAACGGGGGGCGCAGACTGCAATAAAACCTGACAGGGGGACTAATCCCTCTCCACACCATCCAAAAAAAAATAAAAAAAATTGCCTTTGGTTGTACTGTAAAGGAACATTGGTTAGGAAAAGAACTAATAGTCATTTTTTTTTTTTTAGTTTTGCCAACTTATTTGTCAGGGATTGCAGGAAAAAAGACCATTTATGCAAGACAATGCCATTAAAAGAAACGCCTTGTTTGTAATTTAAAAATAAATAAATATATATATATATACTGCACATATATACAGTTGCAAGAAAAAGTATGTGAACCCCTTGGGATTACGTGGAGTTTTGCATGAATTGGGCATAAAATGTGCTCTGAACGTCATCTAAGTCACAACAATAGAAGAACACAGTCTGCTGAACATAATACTACACAAACATTAGATGTTGCCATGGTTTAATTGCACATAACATGTAAACATTCACAGTGCAGGGAGGAAAAAGTATGTGAGGCCCTAGCTTAATGACTTCTCCCAGAGCTAATTGGAGCCAGGAGTGAGCCAACCTTGACTCCAATCAGTGTGATGATATTGGATGTGTTGCTGACACCTGTTTTGGGTTTACTGGTTTCAAGAAGCACTGTCTGATGTGAACCATGCCTCGCAGAAAAGAGCTCTCAGAAGAGCAACGATCAAGAATTGTTGATTTGCATGAAGCTGGAAAGGGTTACACAAGTATCTCCTTGAGCCTTGATGTTCCTGTGTCCACGGTAAGACAGACTGTCTACAAATGGAGAAAGTTTAGCACTGTTGCTACTCTCCCTAGGCGTGGTCGTCCTGTAAAAATGACTGCAAGAGCACAGCGCAGAATGATGCATGAGGTAAAGAAGAATCCCAGAGTGTCAGTTAAAGACCTACAGAAATCTCTGGTACATGCTAACATTTTTGTTGACACATCTACAATAAGGAAAACATTAAACAAGAATGGAGTACATGGGAGGACACCACGGAGGAAGCCATTGCTGTCCAAAAAGAAGATTGCAGCACGTTTGAAGTTTGCAAAAGAGCACCTGGATGTTCCACAGCACTACTGGCAGAATATACTGTGGACAGATGACACCAAGATTGAGTTGTTTGGGAAGAACACACAACACTATGTGTGGAGAATAAAAGGCACAGCACACCAACATCAAAACCTCATCCCCACTGTGAAACATGGTGGAGGGAGCATCATGGTTTGGGGCTGCTTTGCTGCCTCAGGGCCTGGACGGATTGTTGTCATTGATGGGAAAATGAATTCCAGAGTTTATCAAGACATTTTGCAGGAAAACGTACTACCATCTGTCCGCCAACTGAAGCTCCGCAGAGGACGGGTGATGCAACAGGACAATGACCCAAAGCATACAAGTCATTCAACAAAACAATGGCTGCAACAGCACAGAATACACCTTCTGGAGTGGCCCAGTCAGAGTCCTGACCTCAACCCCATTGAAATGCTGAGGCATGACCTTAAGAGAGCGATTCACACCAGACATCCCAAGAATATTGCTACACTGAAACAGTTTTGTGAAGAGGAGTGGTCCAAAATGACTCCAGATCGTTGTGCAGGTCTGATCTGCAACTACAGGAAACGTTTGGTTGAGGTTATTGCTGCCAAAGGAGGGTCAACCGGTTATTAAGTCCAAAGGTTCACATACTTTTCCTCCCTGCACTGTGAATGTTTACATGTTATGTGCAATTAAACCATGGCAACATCTAATGTTTGTGTAGTATTATGTTCAGCAGACTGTGTTCTTCTATTGTTGTGACTTAGATGACGTTCAGAGCACATTTTATGCCCAATTCATGCAAAATTCCACGTAATCCCAAGGGGTTCACATACTTTTTCTTGCAACTGTATATATATATATATACACACACTGTACATATATACACACACACTGTGTATGTGTGTATATATATATATATATATATATGTGCAGTATATATATATATATATATTTTTTTTAAATTACAAACAAGGCGTCTTTTAATGATATTGTCTGTATATATATATATATATATGTGTGCAGTGTATATATATGAACACAGTGTAAGGCTGTGTAGAGGCTTCTTTCTGGCAACTTGACCATGCAGCTCATTTTTGTTCAAGTATCATTGTATTGTGGTCATTGAAACTACCGCACCGTTTTTTTCCAGAGCAGCCTGTATTTCTCCTGAGGTTACTTGTGGGGGGGTTTTTCTTTGTATCCCGAACAATTCTTCTGTCAGTTGTGGCTGCCATCTTTCTTGGTCTACCTGACCTTGGCTTGGTATCAAGAGGTCCCTGAACTTTACACTTCTTAATATGTACTTGAACAGCACTGACTTGCATATTGAAGGCTTTGAATATCTTTTCATATCCTTTTCCATCTTTATAAAGTTCCATTACCGTTCTTACGCAGGTCTTAGGTTCTTTTCTGCTCCCCATGGCTCAGTGCATCCATGTGAGAGTGAACAAACTCACTGACTATTTATATACAGAGAGTAATTGCAATTTAAAAAGCCACAGATGTGGAAAATTCACTTTTAACTGCCATTGTACTCTGTGTGTGTCACCTGGTGTGTCTGTACCAAGGCCCAGCATTCCAGGGGCGGAGACTTCTGATCCAGGGGCGGAGACTTCTGATCCGGGGGGTGGAGACTTCTGATCCAGGGGGACAGAGACTTCTGATCCGGGGCGGAGACTTCTGATCCGGGCCATTTGGGGGATTTCTGTTATCATTAGTATTTAAAAAGGAGCCAAACAACTCTGTGATAATAAATGGCTTCATATCATCACTACCCTTACATAAAAGACAGTTTTTTGGCAGGATCAGTCTGATCTTCTATATCAATGCCAAAATTTCACCGATTCTGCCAGAGGAGGCAACATGTTGACCACAACTGTATATACTTTTTTATTTCAGGTACTTATATAGCGCCATCAATTTACGCAGCGCTCTACGTATATATATTGTACATTCACATCAGTCCCCGCCCCCGAGGAGCGTACAAACTAAGGTCCCTAACTTACATCCATACATACACAGACTAGGGCCAATTTAGACAGGAGCCAATTAACCTACCAGCATGTCTTTTGGAGTGTTGGAGGAAACTGGAGTACCCAGAGGAAACCCATCCAGGCACAGGGAGAACATGCAAACTCCAGGCAGGTGGTGCTGTGGTTGGGATTCGAACCAAGGACCCGAATACTCCCAGGTGGAAATGCTAACCATTTAGCCACTGTGCTGCCACATATACTGGAATTTTTTTTTTTTTTTTTTACTACTAATGGCAGTGAGCAAGGACTTATAGTAGGACTGTGATTGTGCAGTGGTCAGTGGTCAGTGGTCAGTGGTCAGTGTGCAGTGGTCAGTGGTCAGTGTGCAGTGGCCAGTTTGACACCAGCTACCTCTGACATCTCCATTGAAACTAATACAGTGGATAATACTGCATCCCCTCTCTCCCTCTCTTCTCTCTCATCCTCTCTCCCTCTCTTCTCTCTCTCCCTCTCTTCTCTCTCTCCCTCTCTCCCCCCCTCCTCCTCCCCCCTCTCTCTCCTCCCCACCCTCCCCCTCCCTCCCTTTCTTCCCCTTCCTCCCTCTCCCCTTCTCTCTTCCTCACCCCCCTTCTCTCTTCCTCACCCCCCCTTCTCTCTTCCTCTCCCCCCCTCTTTTCTCTCTTCCTCTCCCCCCCTCTTTTCTCTCTTCCTCCCCCCCCCCCTCTTTTCTCTCTTCCTCTCCCCCCCTCTTTTCTCTCTTCCTCACCCCCCCTTCTCTCTTCCTCCCCCCCCCTCTTTTCTCTCTTCCTCTCCCCCCCTCTTTTCTCTCTTCCTCTCCCCCCCTCTTTTCTCTCTTCCTCTCCCCCCCTCTTTTCTCTCTATCTCAGTTTTTTCAGGTCCCTCTCATTCCGTGGCATACTGTCACATATTGTGCACATATTTTCACCATTCCAATACGCCTCTTGCTTCTTTGGCTCCAATTTAGAAGGGGGGGGGGGAGATTTAGTGTAGCTTAAGGCAGCACAAACCCAAAAGACACCCCTGGACATACAGGTAAGTCGCTGTGCCTGTGTGAGCCGCCTGTCCGTAGTACATTTCAGGCGAGGGGTCTGCAAGTGGTAAAAAAAAACAATTAATGTATTACCTTGTTATCTTTAGTAATGACAAAGTTATTGCTGAATAAACTGAATAAACAGGTCCATAGCAGAAATGTAACAATTGGGGGGGGGGGGGGGGGTAGTGAAGAGGTGAGAGGGGAAGGGGTTACATAATGCACCCCAGCAGATCAGAGAAGGTGTGATCGGGATCCTTGGAGTGTTGCTGCTGGTATATACTGTATACTCCTGAAGTATGACTGACATTCAGTGGGTTCAGATTGGTGAACTCCACCGTTGATAGGGAACGTGTGAGGGAAGCCATAGACTGGACGGAGCTCTCACCCCTCCACACAAGAGATGACTTGGAGCTCGTATCTGTACAATAGACGTGTAGGTCACCTCCAGTCATTGGGATCCCGTCTTGCTGGTATATACTGTATACTCCTGAAGTATGACTGACATTCAGTGGGTTCAGATTGGTGAACTCCACCGTTGATGGGGAACATGTGACGGAAGCCATAGACTGGACGGAGCTCTCACCCCTCCACACAAGAGATGACTCGGAGCTCGTATCTGTACAATAGACGTGTAGGTCACATCCAGTCATTGGGATCCCGTGTTTCCCGGATGGTGCGAATACACGATGTCCCGTCCTTTAATTCCACGCTTTATTATTCGGCGTAGGCAGCTTTCTGAATGCCTTTGAACATTGAAATCAATAGATATTCAGATGAAGCATAATAGCCGCTAATGTCATTTGTTGAATGCCGGAGTTTAAATGGAGAGAATGACACAGAATGGAGGCTTTCTGCTTACGGATCACAGAGACACCGAGTTATTCTTAAAGGGAATATACAGGATAGTCTTTATTTTTTTTTACTTTTATTTTATTTTATTTTGTATAATGCTATTTTTGTGTTACTGTCTTCAGGTTTATTATAAATTATATTTAAATATATTGTATTTAACCATTTCCCATCTCGAAGCGAGCTAACGTACAGGGCTGTGGATAAGGGGTACCACCAGTTTTCCTGTACGGGGCCCAGGCCAGCAGGGGGGGCCCCAGACAGCTGGGTGAATTCAATGTGTGCAGGGAGGGTGATTGGCACGGCAGGGGGGCAATTACTGGAACCGATCCCCTGTATGGCTCTATCCTGAAGGATCCTATTGTGTGCTTGAAGCTGCTGGTAGGAAGGAGGGGAGGATATCTGACAGCACTGCGGGGGTGGGGGCACAGAGGGGGCCTGAGAAGCAGGGGGAAATGTATGGTGTACAGGGAGGGTGATCAGCACGGCAGGGGGCAATTACTGAAACCAATCCCCTGTATGGCTCTCTCTGCAGCAGCTGAAAGCCGGCTTCTTCTCTCCCTCCTGCTGGCTGCTGCAGAGGATCGGTTCCAGTAACTGATTCCATCGTACCTTTATCACCCTCCATTTCCCCCTGCTTCTCAGGCCCCCTCTGTGCCCCCACCCCCGCAGTACTGTCAGATATCCTCCCCTCCTTCCTACCAGAAGCTTCAAGCACACAATAGGATCCTTCAGGATGGAGAGCAGGGGAAGGGTTCGGTAAATATGTCACATTTACCAACCCCTTTCTATCCCGAATGAACACAATGAGCGATTGGTACCAAACACTCACTGTGTTCATTTATAGCCGAAGCATAGAAAACTTTTTCTTTGGACGGGGGGGCTGTTAGATTGGCTGTATGGGTCCCTGTGGTTTCTAACAGCAGTCCTGCTAATGTACCTGTACGTCAGCCCGCATCAGCAGCTCCGGTGCGGCTCACAGAGCGCTCATAAGGGGGGCCCAGCGATCCGTGTGTCACCCGGACACAGCGGATCACAATACCGCTCTTTCCAGGTGATCGTATGGTGTCTTTGCTGTGTCCAATCACAGCAATCACATAGGACACAATAGAAAGCAAAACTAAGCATTGGTTCTATCTGCTCTCAGTGTGATAGCAGAAAGAACTGATGTTGCAGCCTGTGAGTGTACAGCAGCCTATCACAGTGCATTAACACTCACAGACTGCAGTGCCAGCATCCCCAATGTTCCGGATCACTGCCCCAGTGTAGTCCCTATAAATAATGTAGCCAGACCCTGTCCCCGCTCCCAGTGCTCACAATATATTATATCAGTGTCCTGATCACCGCCATACCCCATACAAGGGTCCTGATCACCGCCTGTCACGTACCAGGAGCACAGGGAGAGAGCACACAGAGACAGATTGCACGGAAAAATACGTGCGGGCGTTTATTGGGGAGGTTTTTGGGGCACAGACAATAGTTCCGTTAGTCCACAGATCCACACCAGATACAGCAACACAGTAAAAGTTCTCTGAAAGGCAATATGAAACAACAGAGGACTGGTAATCCACAGGGTGAGAACCAAAGAGTTAGGTCCAGGCAGGGGATAAATCCAGCAAGCAGGCTCACGGGATTCCTCCACAGTGAAGAGTTTCAAGGTAGCACGGAGAGTCAGGTCCAGGGGTGGACTGACCATTTGGAAACTCGGAAACACTGCCCGAGGGCCCGGGGTCAGTAGGGGGCCCCATGAGATGCCCCTGATACCTTTTTCATAGGCTTTTTTGAGTTTGAGCAAGGACACAGGGGCCCCATGATCACCTATTGCCCGGGGACCCCATGAGTTGTCAGTCCGCCCCTGGTCAGGTCAGCCAGGGAGAGGAGCAGGGGGCCGGGGGGATGGTCATCCTAGAGAAACTGGCGCACAGCACAGTCTTCTCTCAAACACCCAGCCAAGAGAACAGAAGGGGGGTCGCCCTGCTCTCTCTTAAGTACAGAACTGGGCACATTACTGTTGCCTTGGTAACCCGAGACTCCGCCTCGGATTGCCATGGCAATGGGCCCATCCCCCAGGTCTCCGGACCCGCCCAAGGAACACGGCCTTTGTCCCTGTGGGGGCATGGAGCAACGGAAGACATGCACAAGGGGGCATGGAGGGGGCCTGTTTGTGGATTATCACAGCAGGGAGCCGACTTCAGAAAATCTGGATGTTCCCTCAGCAGGGGGCAAGACTGCAGGCGACAGGGGGGTGAGGGGCTGCTGAGGGCTGCCTGTGTCAGGGACATGGAGGACTAGAAGTCCCAGCATGGACGGGACAGAAGAGTGAGGGGCTGCTGAGGGGTGGGGGTGGCAGGCAGCAAGCCTAGAGGATGGGGAAGGAAGGGCCAGCTCCGTGATCACCATGGATATGATCTCCATGTATTATACATAAGGGGGATATGATCTCCATGTATAATACATAAGGGGGGGGATATGATCACATCAGTGGTTCATATAGTGAACTCGGTGTAGAGTCATTCCCCCTGAGGTCATCACAGAGGATAAGGGGGCGCTCTTTACGTCTGGAGGAAAAGAATTGTCATCTCCAAACACGGAAAGGTTTCTTCACAGTAAGAGCTGTGAGAATGTGGAAAAGACTCCCTCAAGAGTTGGTTGTGGCCAGCTCAGTGGATTGCTGTAGGAAAGTCCTGGATTCTTTCTTGGATATACAGAATATAACTGGATATAACATTTATAGGGAAAGTTGATCCAGGGAATATCCGATTGCCTCTCGGGGGATCAGGAAGGATTTTTTCCCCTGCAGGAGCAAATTGGATCATACTTTGCTGGGATTTTTTTTTGCCTTCCTCTGGATCAACTGTGGGTGTAGGATTTTTTTTTTTTTTTTAAATGGTTGAACTGGATGGACTTTTGTCTTTTTTCAGCCAGACTAGTCTAAAAAAAATGATAAAAATTCCATATGAGTACAGTAATGCATGACTGAGTAATTGTCACTCAAAGGCTTACCTTATTGGATGGGGGATGTTGGGGAGGGTCTCCCAGAGAGGAAAAGGAGTGTCTGTCCTCAGGAAGTCTAGTGGGGGAAGTTTGGAAGAAGAAGAAGCTTCCCACCCTCCCTCCCCTTCGTGCTTTGGTTTGTCACGGCGGCCTTGGCGGTGGTTGGTCTTTGGAGGAGGAAAGAATTATGTATGGAGACAGATTTGGGACCCATCAGTGGTATGGGGACCTTGGTACATTCCGGTTAACAAGGGGTAAAATGGTGGTCACTGCGGATAAGTAGGATTATCCTACTTAGGTTGCGGCTGGGGATAAGGAGGATTGTCCCTGAGCCGGTGGGTTTGCGGCTGGGGATAAGGAGGATTGTCCCCGAGGTAGTGGGTTGTGGCTGGGGATAAGGATGATTGTCCCCGAGGTGGTGGGTTTCGGCTGGGGATAAGTAGGATTGTCCCCGAGCCAGTGGGTTGCGGCTGGGGATAAGGAGGATTGTCCCCGAGGTGGTGGGTTGCGGCTGGGGATAAGGAGGATTGTCCCCGAGTTGGTGGGTGTCGGATGGGGATAAGGAGGATTGTCCCCGAGTTGGTGGGTGTCGGCTGGGGATAAGGAGGATTGTCCCCGAGTTGGTGGGTTGCGGCTGGGGATAAGGAGGATTGTCCCTGAGGTGGTGGGTTGCGGCTGGGGATAAGGAGGATTATCCCCGAGTTGGTGGGTTGCGGCTGGGGATAAGGAGGAATGTCCCCGAGGTGGTGGGTTGCGGCTGGGGATAAGGAGGATTGTCCCCGAGGTGGTGGGTTGCGGCTGGGGATAAGGAGGAATGTCCCCGAGGTGGTGGGTTGCGGCTGGGGATAAGGAGGATTGTCCCCAAGGTGGTGGGTTGCGGCTGGGGATAAGGAGGATTGTCCCCGAGTTGGTGGGTGTCGGCTGGGGATAAGGAGGATTGTCCCCAAGGTGGTGGGTTAGGCTGGGGATAAGGAGGATTGTCCCCGAGGTGGTGGGTTGCGGCTGGGGATAAGGAGGATTGTCCCCAAGGTGGTGGGTTAGGCTGGGGATAAGGAGGATTGTCCCTGAGGTGGTGGGTTGCGGCTGGGGATAAGGAGGATTGTCCCGAGTTGGTAGGTTTCGGCTGGGGATAAGGAGGATTGTTCCCGAGGTGGTGGGTTTTGGCTGGGGATAAGGAGGATTGTCCCCGAGTTGGTCGGTTGTGGCTGGGGATAAGGAGGATTGTCCCTGAGGTGGTGGGTTAGGCTGGGGATAAGGAGGATTGTCCCCAAGGTGGTGGGTTAGGCTGGGGATAAGGAGGATTGTCCCCGAGTTGGTCGGTTGTGGCTGGGGATAAGGAGGATTGTCCTCGAGCCGGTGGGTTGCGGCTGGGGATCAGTAGGGTTGTCCCAGAGGCGGTGGGTTGCGACTGGGGGCCTATGTTGAAGTAATGTTTTCTGCAAAAGTGAAGTTGGGTTTATGGCCCTCAAATGACCGCCATGTTTTCCTCTGTTTATAATTTGGAATGTTATGTTACTTATGTTGAAATAATTTATTGGTTAATAAAATACGACAATACGTCACGCCCGCAGCGTCAGAGCCCAGACCTTCTCACCAAACTTGTGACCAAAGGACTGGCCGATCTAAAACCGTGATGTGACGTGCGTAACCATGCCACACTCAGCTGCGCCCTGCAGAACGATTGTCTAGCTAATGGAACACAATCGACGCACCGGCAGCCTGAATGTGCTTGTTACTGGGTCGGGTTAATCACGCAACTAACCCTTCACTGCCACCACCGCTTTTTGTACAGAGAAAGGGGAAACTCTCTTTATCCAATATATACTGTAATGGTTGAAAAGTCGCCTGTCCAATACAGTCACCGCAGGCCGATTAGGCAGAGGATTAAATAAACACAGTAGTGTCTCTTCAAAAGGCAGGAATTCGTGAATTGCAAGTAAGCGCTTAGAAACAGTTTATCACTTTCAGAAAGAAAGATTTATTACTAAAAGAGTCAAACAGGTGCAATAAAATATTTACAAAGAAAATGTAACAAGATATATATATTTATATATAAAAACAGCATATCACAGCCAAGAGATAACAGGGAGAAGTTAAAAGGTTAAGTTACTTGCCATGTTAAGCCTTGAGGTAGCAGATCCAAGTTGCAGAGCGAAGAGTCTTTTATCTCCTGCTGTTACGATGTTAAAATTGGGAGATGCGTTTAGCTTATCCTCAGGCCTACAGCCTGTGCTTTTTTAAAGTCCCCCAGCAGGGGGGTGCCTTTGAGTAACTGGCCAATACTCTGTTTAGGGAGGGATCTCGGGCGGACCCTGAATTAAAACCAATATCTTCATAATCCATGATATGAAATGCAGGGGACAAACTGACTTGAGGAATGTTCATTTCATTCTGTCACCTTAGGCTGTTAGGTTTTATGAGGTTACAATCTCTTTCAATTCCTGGGAGAAGCTGCCTTATCTGTTTTATGATGTGTGAGCCTACACAGGTTCTTGGGTCAGTGCTTCCCAATTCTCTGAGGAACACTGGCCTTATCATGACTTAGGTGAGGAAGGCTACACTTTCGCCGACTGCTCGGCACCGAACTAGGGATGCCTTGCCCTGCTGTTGACCCATAACCAGCACATACCATCTGTCACTGTGCCTCTCAGGAAGGGAGGGGGGTAGGGAATAAAGGATTGAGGAATATTTCTAATAAAAAAGGGGAACTCCACGTCCATCTCTGAAGAGCAAGTTTGCTACACCCTGAGATACAAGAGCTCTGCAGAGCAGGACAAGGAAGGACTGTTCCTTGGCTCAAGGCAGTCATTGGGAGGTCGCGGTGGAACGCGCACCGTGCGGCAGGCTGCTAACAGACATGTGCGTTTTTGTTTTGTAACTATTCGATTTTCTGATGAAAATTTGATTTTCAGAGATTCTGATGTATACCAAACAAATTCCGCAAGCAAATCTGTTAAACATAATGAATACGAGGAAACAAAATTCTTCAATGAACAAATGCATCCAAAACTAAACCAAAATTTCCGGCGTGCAAGTCTAGCTGCTATCAGGACATTTTTCAGCAGCGAGGCCGAGTCGCTGACACCTTCTGGTCTGTGGGAAGGCCACTGTCAAGCCTGGTTGTGGAAAGGAGTTCCCTGTAGCTGGCATTACTGAGCCCCAGACAGAGATCTGAAGGAGACAAGGAACAGAGAACGTCCTTATCAGATTTGGGCCCCAACGCACTGGCCAGTGGATTTCCAGAGACTGTCAAGCCACTATCCTAGCACTGCGCCTTACAACCTTGGTGGGTTATTCATTGGTCTGTTATCCAGAACTATACAGGAGGCAAGAGGGTTTGAGGTTTTTTCCTCCCCCTCATTTAACAAGACTTCTTTCCCCAGTTTTGGAAAGCAATCTGTGCCTGACCACATCTGATGATTGTTAGTACCTGGCCAATACGTGTTTGTTTGAATGGTATGTATCTGGAGGGATTATGACTTCTATACCTTTACCAATCTTGTATGTGGTCTATTACTTTAAGTAATTATTTACAATTTGGGGGATTTCATCTATACCTTTTTTTCTTTAATTTTTCTTTCCCCCCCCCCCTTTCCCTCTTTGAGGGTTTGTATCTTTTGACCAATTTTGGGGAGTAAGGGTTTAGTTGGTACTATGCATGGGGGTTGATTCTTCAATTTTTTTCTTTTCTTTCTGTGATCAATTGTTATTTTTGATCCCTTAGAATGATGACTTTGTCTTTCGCAAGTCTTCAAATATATTTGGACTTTTGCTTAACTGATGACCACTTCTTATGGCTGTTGGAGGTTCCTCCTTAGTCATCCAGATGCTACTGATCTATATCTATCAGGAGCTATCCAGGCGTGTGCTGGTATCATCGGCTGGTGTTGCGGTCTTTGTGTTTATTTAGCTGCGTTATGGTTTATAGAATTTGTGTATGACTACTTATTGAGTATAGGTTTTTGATTTTTGTATTGGTTTATTGTGGGCTTTTATGTTTTCTTTTGTTCCCTGAAGAAGTGGGTTGCATGCCACGAAACGCGTTGGAATTTACAAGCAAAACACCTCACATGGTCTCAAGTGGATATCAATCAATTACTTGTTTTTCAACACCTATGACCTTGTCCAATTAGATGTTTCAGTACCATTTATGTCTCCACTGTTATTCATTGGTCTGTTGGTCAGTTACTGAGTCACGCGTTATTTGCAACTGTTCGCTTGCTTGTTGAAATGTTATTTACTGCTTTTCTGTCTGTTTTTCTTTGTTATATTATTGTAGGAAAAAAAATTCACTCTTCATCCTGGGTGTGTTGGTGAGCATGGTGCTGCTCCAAGAGTCATTGACACTGGGAACAGGGAACCCAAAAAACAGCACTACACCGGCTGGAAGGTAAATTGCTTACAGCCACATTGCCAGACTGGGCAACCCCTAAACTGCACCTGGAAATGATGCTCAGCTTATTGAGACAATTCCCTGCCATGTTAGCAAAACATGTTTCCCTCTATATTTCAATGGACATTTTAAAGTCTAAAAGGTTCATTAAAACAAACCTTTACCCCTCTGAAGGACCTACTGGCATAGACGTAAGTGTCACCATCAGAGAACTGCTTCCTCTCCGCTGGAACACAGGAACAAGGTATTATAGCTGGGCATCACACCCAAGGACCAGGCGCAACTAGAACCGTTTATTGAACAGAAATATAGGGGTTTTTTTTACACTTCAGAAATAGGGGCAGTCCCCACATGAGCAATAAAACAAATATTATACATTGGGATAAGCATCCCACGCTGATTAGATAACGAGGTAAAGTTGACACCAGACTAATTCCATCATGTAGGAACCTCCAGGAGGATTAGCCAACAGACAGAAAGAAAAGGTGACTCAATTAACTCAATTAACAATGGGACAAATACACAACAGTAAACACAACATACCATAATAAACAGATTACAGCAAGAGACCTCAGCATGTTGTTTTGAGCTGATTATATTAACATCTGCTTAGAATCTCTTAGTCTGGCGGGGGGAGGGGTGTTGAAGCAGTCAATGCTGGTTTGGGCACAGAGACCCCAAATCTGTGTCCGGGTTCCTCCAGTTCTCAGCATCTGTGTATTTCAGGGACACATGGACTTGAATCTGAAGTAAAAGGTCCCCCCAGGCACACACCTCCTAAAGAATACAGCCCCCTCAGATGCCAGGTCCCATGGTCAGTAGGCAAGAGACTATCCTGCAGTCCCCTCAAAATCCCCTGTCTCAGTTGGGTCTGCACACCCCCCAAACTGAAAGTCGAATGATGCTTTCAGCACTGCATGTTCGTCCACAAACAGCATATACATTATTAAGAAAGTCAAATAGTTTGTTTCTTTCTCTTCTTGGTTTCCCTGAGGTACTGGTGACATAGCCAGATCCTCATAGGGGCCCCCTGGGAAGGCCACGTCACCCGTGCCTTAGGGAACTAGGAAGAAGTGGCCGGCCACAGAGGATGTATTTTTGAAAATGGAAGCCAGGTACACAGCATGCCTGTTAGGGATCCGGGTATGACCAGAAATGTGTGGACTGACACAGGGAAACGCAGACTTCAGGTATAGTGTGAATAAGACAATTTATTAAAACTAAACAAAACATAAACGCAGTGCAAACAAACCAACCCAAACCTCCAACAGATAACAATAGAAACAATACTAAGCGTAGTCGGGTGGGCTGGGTCGGTAGCAAACGGGCAGGCAGGGCACAAGGAGCAGGCGGAAGAGTAGTCAGGAATAGCCGAGGTCAGGACAGGCGGAGTTCATTCAGAGTCAGGGATCGAAGCAGAATCAGGATCAGGCAGGAAGCAGACAGGATGCAGGTACAGGAGCCCATGGGAAACATACACCAAGGCCCTGATCACAGGCCTGGCCATTCCTTAAATACACCTGCTGTAATCAGCCTCAGGTGATGGTTCATTGCAGGAGTGAGCCTCTGGTTGCTGAGAGCACCCGCTGGCCAGCCCTGGTACTACAGCCCACAAGGCAGGTGAGTCCCACCACCACTGGCAAGTCCATTCCTGACAATGCCCAAGGAAACCAAAACCTTAAGGACAAACTTCCTGAACTATTCACTGCTTCTCCTTTAAGATACACAGTCACTGTTGGAGTGCTAGCCAGCAACTCCAGTTGTAGTATCCCGGACCCCAGCTGAACTCCTCTTCCATCCACCAGTGTGTAGGTAGTCTTTTTGAGCAGGAGATCTGGCTCCTGTTCCCTTTAGGTGCACAGTCACTAGAAAGGGACTAATCCTGATTCCCACCAGAGTGCTCCTTCCCCTATCTGCCCAGGGGGTGTAGGTGTACTCACTCAGGTCCTCCCCTGCACAGCTTGTGGATGGCTGCAGTTACCAGGCTTGATAGCTGGATGGCCACACGGGGATCCTCTCCTTGGGGACCAGTGAGTCCTAAGCTTAATTCCTCTCCAAAATCAGGCTCGCAGGCAGGCCATATCCCAGTGGGCCTCCTGGCGGTCCTCCTCCACCAGCCTCACACCTCTCTCCTCCACTCCACTGCCTCCTCTACACTCTCTATCACCTTCCCTGCACTCCTCAACACCTGCTACTGAGCAGACTAACACCTTTTAATGAGTCCAGCCCCTTGCCAAGCCTTCTGTTGGGGATTGACTGAAGTCCCTAAAGAGGTGCAGCCAGCTACTCTTCAGATCCAACCACTTCCTCCAAGGCCCTCCCTAAGAACCTCAGGGCAGGGGGGAAATTCCAGAGAGGCTGGCCTGCAGAGTCTCTCAGCCCTGACCCAAATTTGATCCCTTTGGCTATTACACCTGACCTCCTAGCAGCTCCTGACTAGCCATTAGGGATTCTAACTGCCCCTAGTGTAACTAGGAGAGTACAAATCATTACCCTGAGAACTTTAGAAGAGCATTGGCGGTTTAGTATGACGAAGAAGGGAGGAGGTCCACTCATGTCCTGCTTCTTCTTCCCTTCTTAAAAGCTTCTTAGGCAGTATTCAGACCTAAGCGGAGTGATTTTTGGGCATGTTCTGTATGCATATATGATTTTTTAGAGGCATATTTTAAATTCTTTCCACCTGTATACAAGACTCAAGTATGTTTGCATTAACCAATGCAAAGCACTAGTAGGAGGAGAACCTTTCCTACAAGTTAAAAAAACGACTAGAAAAATGCTCAGTTTGCACAGGGTGTTCCTATTTAAGTCTATGGAGCCTTAAAATGCCCAATTCTGCCTCAAAAGTAGCTCATATAGTGTCAGACATTGCCCTACAGGCACCTGAGCGCTCATATGTGAACAGCCACCACTGACATACAGTACATGGGATTTTGGATGTTGAGTTACAAAAAGCCCACGTATAAAAGCACTTTTGTTAAATGATCTTCAAAAATGAATTGAGATCCAGACTCCAAAGCCCTGATGCCCAACTTGCGGTCCGGGGGCCACATGCAGCCCTTTTGGCACTTTTTGTGCGGCCCTCGTGGCCCCTGTGCTCCAATAACTTCTATAGCATGTATGCAGTCTCTGATTATCTCTTGTAGCATATTCATAGGAGGAGATTTACTAAAACTGGTGCACTCAGAATCTGGTGCAGATGTGCATGGTAACCAGCTTCTAACCCCAGCTTGTTCAATTAGGCTTTGGCCATAAAACCTGAAAGCTGATTGGCCTCTATGTAGAGTTGCATCAGATTTTGCACACTTCAGCTTTAGTAAATAACCCCCAAAGTCTCTGGCCATGTCCTGTAGGCCTTTACAATCCAAGTGTCTACATCATCTGGTTTCTATCCCTGATGAAGGGGGAGTGCTGAGCCCCAGCATTGGAATAAAAATTCTGTACAAGCTGGTGTGGTGCTCCCATCCTTTCAAAACTTAACCTCTTGGTGCCGGCCGATCGCAAATGTGCGGCCCCTCGGTTTCTGGGCCTAGACGCCGAGTGGCCGCACATTTGCGTTCTATTAAAAAAAAAATATGTGCTGAGAGCACTCCCAGCACACACGTTCGGTACTCACAGAAAGGTCCCAATCTTCTCTTTCGATTGGGACCTTTCCCGATCATGTGAGCGCCGTGACAGCAAATCACATGACCCTAAAACCCCGCCCTCCCTCCCGGCTTCTGGAACCCTTAAAGGGCCGGGAGGCGCCGGCACCAAGGGGTTAAACAAACTCCTCTGGGAGTCCAGCAAGACCCCACAGTTGCTGGTGAGCATCCCCTAGGACCCCAAACCCCCCATTGCATTAAAACGCATATGTATAAGGTTCAGCACTCCTACATCAAAAAGATTGCATGTCCTGAAGCTTGACTGCAATCTCTGAGCATCTCTTGTAGCATGCCCATAGTCTCTGACAGTTACATAGTTAGTCTGGCTGAAAAAAGACAAACGTCCATCCAGTTCAACCATTAAAAAAAAAAAAAAAAAAAAGTTATAATCCTACACACACAGTTGATCCAGAGGAAGGCAAAAAAACCCAGCAAAGAACGATCCAATTTGCTCCTGCAGGGGAAGAAACTTCCTTCCTGATCCCCCGAGAGGCAAATCGGATATTCTCTGGATCAACTTTCCCTATAAATGTTATATCCAGTTATATTCTGTGTATCCAAGAAAGAATCCAGGACTTTCCTACAGCAATCCACTGAGCTGGCCACAACCAACTCTGGAGGGAGTCTATTTCACATTCTCACAGCTCTCACTGTGAAGAAACCTTTCCGTGTTTGGAGATGACATTTCTTTTCCTCCAGACCATCTGCTGTGTCTTGCCCATAGCCTTTAACCATATCCTTTTGTGTGTATGTTGTCCCTGTATTATGGGAGACCCTTTGGTGATGTCTGGGACTGCTCTTGAGGCCCTCTATACCAAGAAAGTTGACCACCACTGCTCCAGAGGATGGGATGCAGCAGGTTTTGAATGGTTTGCTCATCACTACACCTATCACAACCCTACTATATGAATGCTCTTTTTTTATTATTATTCTCTAGTGATCCCTAATGTAGAAAAGTTAGAACCAACTTCCACTGTCCTGATCCAGTCATGCAGCCTCTCATCATCCGGGACTCAAGTACTATACAGAAGTAAACAGGCCGTATAAGGATACCTAATGAGAGTTGTAATGATTTCTGGTACACAAGGAAAAGGCACCCATTAGGTTCTGACGTCTCGCTGTCCCTTTGCAGAAGGTTCTTCAGACCAACTGAAGGGTCGTTAAACTCGATTATCAGAACTAATCTGAAGAAAGTCTAAAGCGTTACCTGGAGAGGTCGCACAAAGGCTGCGCTGATTAATGAGCACTTCATGGGCACAAGGAGTCATACACACAGCAACACAGAAATAAGACCGTGGAAAAGAAGAGTGGATCGTGACCTGTTGTGTGTTCTGAGGTCTCATTTACTTCATGTATTTGGTATTATCACAGCTTACCAAACACCCCATGTGCTCATCTGGTGTTAGCGTAGGATCGTAAGGCAAGGCTGGTGGGCCTCCTTGATGCCTATAGCTGTATGTCAACTATTGCCTCCAGAACAGTCAACATCAGATGCTTCTGAAACAGTCTCACAAACATTTTGGGAAGCATTAAACCATTCCCGTCCAGCCCCAGCATCCGTTTAACCCCTGGTTCACATCTGTGCGTATCACGTACCTGGTGATGGAGGCCAATGGAGAGAGGGCTTCCCTTGCGGCTAAGTTCCAGACTCCCCTGAGAGTGGGACAGCGGGAGTCAGGCCCAAAGTTGCACAGGTCGCCTGTAGGAGTGCTGGTTGGTGGTCCACTCAGAAGCACAGCTGGTGCACGGAGATAGGTCTGCAGACAGGAGGCGCCTGTGCGTGGTATGCAAGCCCTTCCGGGATCTAGATGTTTACTGGGTAGTCGGTTCAAGCCAAGATCAGGTACCAGGTGGGAATCAGAGCAGATGGTAGTCAGATGGGATAGCCGAGGTCATACACAGAGGAGAGAGAGAGAGTATCCGTAAGCCAAGCCGAGGTCAGATCAGGGGTAAAGTAGACAGGTCCAGGAGCAAGCCGAGTCGGTAACAGGAAATCACAGGTCAAAGTCACAGGAAACAGGAACAGGGCACGGGGAGCTAGAGATCATCCAGCAACCAGAGGAAGTGATGAGCCTCCTTATAAAGGCCGTCTGGCACCAGACTGAGACTGATGTGTACTTCTGCGGCCATGCAGAGTACTGGTAGAAATGCCAGATCTTTCAGAACTTCTGCTGTGGACAGGACCCTGACAGTGCGGGTGGTGCTGCTACAGATCCACTCGAAAAACAGTATCACACCACCTTCATAGAAAAATGCGGACCCGTGGGCGGGTGCCATTCATTCTAATGGAACGCCGCCCGCACTGGAAAACACAACCGTACTGGGAACCGAGGATCCTGTGCGGGTTGCATTTTCCAAAAAAGTGCAGGGGCTTCTTTCCCTGCGTGTCACGGGGCACGGGAGTCCACTCGCACGGCCACATAGATGTGAACCAGGTGTGACTGTGCTAATACGGGAAGGTCTGTCTGACCACGAGACCACTGTGGTTGGATGTCACCATGGTCAGGTCTCACCAGACCCCTATCATTACTAGAAGCCAAGCGCTAACTATGAAAGTTCAGTCAGTGTGCTGGGAATGCGCTCTTACAGAAACCTTGGTGTCAGGAAACTAGTACAGCTAATGGTCATTTTCATGCACACAGATGAGCTCAGGCTAATATCCAGCGGCACTAATACATAGACGCATTTATGCCTGCGCACATCGGCACGCATGTCCTCATCCATTGTTACAGGCTGCCTATTAAACCCCTCGCCTACAGGGCACTTCTACCCCCTTCCTGCCTACAGGACACTTCTACCCCCTTCCTGCCTACCGGGCACTTCTACCCCCTTCCTGCCCACCGGGCACTTCTACCCCCTTCCTGCCCACCGGACACTTCTACCCCCTTCCTGCCCACCGGACACTTCTACCCCCTTCCTGCCTACCGGGCACTTCTACCCCCTTCCTGCCTACCGGGCACTTCTACCCCCTTCCTGCCTACCGGGCACTTCTACCCCCTTCCTGCCTATCGGGCACTTCTACCCCCTTCCTGCCTACAGGGCACTTCTACCCCTTTCCTGCCTACAGGGCACTTCTACCCCCTTTCTGCCCACCGGGCACTTCTACCCCCTTCCTGCCTACCGGGCACTTCTACCCCCTTCCTGCCACTTCTACCCCCTTCCTGCCTACAGGGCACTTCTACCCCCTTCCTGCCTACCGGGCACTTCTACCCCCTTCCTGTCTACAGGGCACTTCTACCCCATTCCTGCCTACTGGGCACTTCTACCCCATTCCTGCCTACTGGGCACTTCTACCCCATTCCTGCCTACAGGGCACTTCTACCTCCTTCCTGCCCACCGGGCACTTCTACCCCCTTCCTGCCCACCGGGCACTTCTACCCCCTTCCTGCCCACTGGACACTTCTACCCCCTTCCTGCCTACCGGGCACTTCTACCCCCTTCATGCCTACCTGGCACTTCTACCCCCTTCCTGCCCACCGGGCACTTCTACCCCCTTCCTGCCTACAGGGTACTTCTACCCCCTTCCTGCCTATAGGGCACTTCTACCCCCTTCCTGCCTACCGGGCACTTCTACCTCCTTCCTGCCTACCGGGCACTTCTACCCCCTTTCTGCCCACCAGGCACTTCTACCCCCTTCCTGCCTACCGGGCACTTCTACCCCCTTCCTGCCACTTCTACCCCCTTCCTACCTACAGGGCACTTCTACCCCCTTCCTGCCTACAGGGCACTTCTACCCCATTCCTGCCTACTGGGAACTTCTACCCCCTTCCTGCCTACCGGGCACTTCTACCCCCTTCCTGCCTACAGGGCACTTCTACCCCCTTCCTGCCTACCGGGCACTTCTACCTCCTTCCTGCCTACCCGGCACTTCTACCCCTTCCTGCCCACCGGGCACTTCTACCCCCTTCCTGCCTACCGGGCACTTCTACCTCCTTCCTGCCTACCCGGCACTTCTACCCCTTCCTGCCCACCGGGCACTTCTACCCCCGTCCTGCCTACCGGGCACTTCTACCCCCTTCCTGCCTACCGGGCACTTCTACCCCCTTCCTGCCACTTCTACCCCCTTCCTACCTACAGGGCACTTCTACCCCCTTCCTGCCTACCAGGCACTTCTACCCCATTCCTGCCTACAGGGCACTTCTACCTCCTTCCTGCCCACCGGGCACTTCTACCTCCTTCCTGCCCACCGGGCACTTCTACCCCCTTCCTGCCCACTGGACACTTCTACCCCCTTCCTGCCCACTGGACACTTCTACCCCCTTCCTGCCTACAGGGCACTTCTACCCCCTTCCTGCCCACCGGGCACTTCTACCCCCTTCCTGCCTACAGGGTACTTCTACCCCCTTCCTGCCTACAGGGCACTTCTACCCCCTTCCTGCCTACCAGGCACTTCTACCCCCTTCCTGCCTACAGGGCACTTCTACCCCATTCCTGCCTACTGGGCACTTCTACCCCATTCCTGCCTACAGGGCACTTCTACCCCCTTCCTGCCTACCGGGCACTTCTACCCCCTTCCTGCCTACAGGGCACTTCTACCCCCTTCCTGCCTACCCGGCACTGCTACCCCTTCCTGCCCACCGGGCACTTCTACCCCCTTCCTGCCTACAGGGTACTTCTACCCCCTTCCTGCCTATAGGGCACTTCTACCCCCTTCCTGCCTACCGGGCACTTCTACCTCCTTCCTGCCTACCGGGCACTTCTACCCCCTTTCTGCCCACCGGGCACTTCTACCCCCTTCCTGCCTACCGGGCACTTCTACCCCCTTCCTGCCACTTCTACCCCCTTCCTACCTACAGGGCACTTCTACCCCATTCCTGCCTACTGGGAACTTCTACCCCCTTCCTGCCTACCCGGCACTGCTACCCCTTCCTGCCCACCGGGCACTTCTACCCCCTTCCTGCCTACCGGGCACTTCTACCCCCTTCCTGCCTACCGGGCACTTCTACCCCCTTCCTGCCACTTCTACCCCCTTCCTACCTACAGGGCACTTCTACCCCCTTCCTGCCTACCAGGCACTTCTACCCCATTCCTGCCTGCAGGGCACTTCTACCCCCTTCCTGCCCAGGCCAATTTTCAGCTTTCAGCTCTGTCACACTTTGAATGACAATTGTGCGGTCATGCAACACTCTACCAATATGAAATGTTTATCATTTTTTTGAGACAGATAGAGCTTTCTTTTGGTGGTATTTAATCACCTCAGTGTTTTTATTTTTTGCTAAACAAACCAAAAACAACTGAAAATTGTGAAAAAAAAAGGTTTTTCTTAGTTTGTTACTCAATTTTTTTTAAATAAGTGATTTTTCTCCTTCATTGATGTGCGCTAATGAAGCTGCAGTGATGGGCACTGATAGGCTGCAGTGATGGCCACTGATAGGTGGCAGTGATGGGCACTGATGAGGAGGCACTGGTAGGTGGCACTGATGGGCATTGACAGGCATCACTGATGGGCACTGAAAGGCAGCACTTATATATGGCACTGATAGGAGGCACTGACTGACACTGTTAGGTGGCACTGATAGGCAACACTGACGGGCACTGAAAAGCAGCACTGATAGGCAGCACTGATAGGTCGCACTGAAAGGCAGCTCAGATGGGTACTGATATGTGGCATTGATGTGCACTGGTAGGCACTGATATGTGGCATTGATGTGGCACTGATGGGCACTAGCAGGTGGCATTGATGAGCACTGGCAGCTGGCACTGATGGACACTGACAAGTGGCACTGCTGGGGCTACACTGATCATCAGTGCACTGATGATCAGTATAGATGTCCCCTCTGAGGAATGCTGATTACCAGCTCTCCTCTGTCAGCGTGACAGCTCGCGAGGAGAGAAATGCCGATAACCGACATTTCCCTATTTGCATGCTGTAGCAATCCTGCACACAGAGATGGGCGCGGTCCTCCATTTTGCTCCAAACCTCTGCATTTTGGTATCTCTCTCCAAAACAAATCAGTCTCCCTCCTCCTATTTCCCCCCTCCCTCAGGAATGCGATCGGTGTATGTGTGCCGAGTTCAAAAAACCCGAGCTCCCTGCCTTTACACAACCCTCTGCCCAAATGAGGCAATTGGGTTCTGTTGTAAGAAGACACCAGCTGATTTTGGTAGAAAAAGGCTGTTATGCTTTGTGTGTGAGAGAAGAGAAGATTTCCCTGCCTTAACATCCAACTAGCACAGGGAGATCAAAATCATCCTGGAGCTCATAAGACTTCAAACTGCTTAACCCAAGGCTGATTGGCCAGTACTTTAACCCTTTAAACTTCTTCCTGTTATCCTTTTTGCTGTGCTATTGTTCTCAGTATATATATATATATATATATATATATATAGTTCATCTTTTTCCTGTAAATATTTTTATTGCACCCTTTTGACCTTTTAGTAATAAATCTTACTTTCTGAAAGTGTTAAACTGTTTCTGTAGCTCCTTAATACAACTTACAAATTCCTGCCGCTGAAGAGCGCTACTATGAGTGTTTAACCCTCTGTATAACCTGTCTGCGGTGATAGTGGTATACAGATGATTATCCAATCATCCTAGTGTATTGCTGATATTGCCGAGTTTCCTCTTTCTCCATACAAAAAGGAGGTGGCAGTGTGAAGGGTTAATTGCGTAATTAACCTGACCCAGTAAAAACCGCTCCCAGGCTGTAGGTACATCGATTGTGGTCCCATTAGCTGGAAAATTGGTGTGCAGGGTCCAGCTGGGCGTGGCATTGTTATCCACGTGACATTGCGGTTTTAGATCGTCTAGTCCTTTGGTCACGAGTTTGGTGAGAAGGTCAGGGGTCTGACGCCGAGATCGTCACACATGCGATCGCTGTGATTGGACACAGCTGATCACATGACCGAGCCGACGTCTTTGGCTATTTCTGTTGATCGGTGATCCACTGTGTCTGAGGAACACAGCGCACCACCGATCGCCGCGCTGCACGGCCCCGGAGCCGCACACACGCAGTTAGAGTTGCAGGACGTCATATGACATCCTCCCAGAAAGAGAGAACCGCCTTGTGCCCGTCATTACCTTGTATGGTGGGCAGGAAGCGGTTAAAGGAGACTCTGCTGTGTAATTATCGCTGGATGTTCTTCAGCTTCCTGTGATTTGTGTTCCTGGATTCCTCTTTGTACCGACTGATCTCCTGTTGCTGACCCAGTTTGTTCCTGACCCTGCTTTGTGGATTCTGACCTTGGCTTGCCTTGGACTATTCTCGGCATGATCTGTTTACATCCGTTTTTGGTCCGTTCCGGAGTTTAACAAAAGGTAAAAAAAAAGATGTTAATAGATGATCATGCGTTTATATCCGCTAGTCCACAGAAATACATGGCTGTCTGTTTCTCATCCGTAAACGGACAAAGGAAAAACGGAACGCCCGTGTGAAAGGGGTCTTTTTTTCTTCCATTAAAAAAAACGGAATGAATGAAAAACGGATGTAAATGGTTGTGAATGGACCAAAAACGATGTAACCAGATGAAAAACAGATGTAAACGGATGAAAAACGGATGTAAACTAATGTGAACTGTTCCTTTTTTTTTGTTTTTAAAACGTGTCTGAACTGATGAAAAAAACGAAATGCCCGTGTGAAAGGGGTCAAACTCTAAGGGTCCTTTCACATGGGATAGATCCGCTTGCTCAGAGGGGGATCTCTCCACTGATCCCCACTGAACAAGCGGGTGACAGCAGTCCACTGTCCTCTATGGGCGATCGGATGAAAATGGACAGTCCGTTTCCATCCGACTCGATCCGACAGACGGGGAATTGGATCCCCATCCATCCCTTTTTTGCGGATTGGATGTTGGAGGGTGTAAACGGACACACATCTGTTTATACCTTCTGCTTCATAAAGGAGAATGGAGGTTCCGAACAGGGTGCACCTGAAAAATGGGCAGGCGGACCCAATCGGGACGTCCCTGTAAAAGAGGCCTTCGAAAAAAAAGCCCAGAGTAAGGCCGGGATCGGGCGTCCCGGGTCCCAATCGTTAGAACGGGACCCGGAGCTCTCAGCGTCACTCCGGTCTTTGTGCTGGGAGCTCGCCGTGCTGCACACTCCTTGCAGAAAGTCAGGTATGCAAATATGCGACCCCACGGAGAAAAAACAAAGTTCTATGAGGCCGCATATTTGTGTGACGTCGGCGTAAAAGGGTTAACATACACCCCCCCCCCCCCGCAGCGGTTTGCATGAACGGGGTGCGATTCTGATGCGGTGTGAACCTGGGCTTACAAGATCTGAACAAAAAGTTGCAAAAAGTCCGAACAAACATCTCTGAGCGGTATTGTTTACAGGATATGCTGCTGTCGTCAGTTTCCCGGCAAAACAACTCTTTTCTTTATTTCTAGGTTTACAATATTAGACTTCAAGCAAATCAATTTGTCTCGAGTGCGTCTGATTACTCGGAATATAACCCGACCACTTCGGATTCTGCATCCCACGGGGAGCACTTCCACGTATTGCCCATTACAGAGACTCTCATAGTGCCTTCCCAGCGCCATGCGTCACCAGAGGATGGTTATGACAGCGGATGTCCCTGTAACCTTCACTGGAAAAGTTCTACATAACGTTTGGATGTAAAAATAATCGAATTCCTAAAAATGTAACATTGTTTCCATGTGTTGGGGTCATACGAGGACATGAGGAACCAGGTGGGCCAATCACCGATGGGTACGCATCATGAATAGACCCCTCTCCCCCAAAATCCCTCCTCCTAGGACAAGTCCCCCCAAATCACTTCTCAGCACAAATCCTCTCCCATAAATTTCCCCTCTTAACCCAAAATCCCCCCTCCCAGGACAAAACCACCCTCCAAGTTCCCCCACCTGGCACAAATCCTTTCCCTCCCACCCCCCAAGCACAAATCCTCTTTCCCCCAAATCACCCCTCCTAGCAAAAGTCCACCCAAAACACTCCCCAGCACAAATCCTTTCCTCCTAAATTTCCCCTCTTAACCCAAAACTTCTGTCCCAGCTAAATCACCCTCCAAATTCCCCCACCTAGCACAAATCTTTGCCCACCCTACCACCCTCAAGCACAAATCCTTCCCCCAAATCACCCTCTTAGCAAAAGTCCCCCCAAAACACTCCCCAGCACAAATCCTCTCCTCCTAAATTTCCCCTCTTAGAACAAGACCCCCTCCCCAAATCACCCTCCAACACAAATGTTTGCCCTCTCACCAGCCTCAAGCACAAATCCTTCCCCCCCCAATCCCCACTCCTAGCACAAAATCCAATCCCCCAAATCACCCCTCCTAGCACACAAGCCCCCCCCCCCCCAATCACTTCCCAGCACAAAATTAATCTCCCCATAAATCTCACCTCTTTTCCCAAAACCCCTCTCCCAGCACAAATCACCCTGCAATTTCCCATGCCTAGTACAAATTCTTGCCCTCCCACCCCCAAGCACAAATCCTATCCCCCCAAATCACCCCTCCTAGCAAAAGTCCCCCCAAAAACACTCCCCAGCACAAATACTTTCCTCCTAAATTTCCCCTCTTAACCCAAAACTCCTGTCCCAGCTCAAATCATCCTCCAAATTCCCCCACCTAGCATAAATCTTTGCCCACCCTACCACTCTCAAGCACAAATCCTTCCCCCAATTCCCCCTCCTTGCACAAAATCCTCTCCCCCTAAATCGCCCCTCCTAACACAAGCCCCCCCCTATCACTTCCCAGCACAAATCCTCTCCCCATAAATTTCCCCTCTTAACCCAGAACCCTTCTCCCAGCACAGATCACCCTCCAAATCCCCCTCCTAGCACAGATGTTTGCTCTCCCACTCCCCCAAACACAAATCCTCTCTCCCCATATCACCCATCTTATCAAAAGTCCACCAAAACGCTGCCCAGCACAAATCCTCTCCTAAATTACCTTTCGTAGACCATGACCCCCACCCCAGCACAAATCACCCTCAAAATCCCCCTTTCAGCAAAAATGTTTACCCTCCTACCACCCTCAAGCACAAATCCTTCACCACAATTCCCCCTCCTAGCACAAAATCCTCTTCCCCCAAATAACCTCTCCAAATTCCACCACCTAGCACAAATGCTTTCCCTCCCACTTCCCAAGCACAAATCCCCCCCCCCAAAAAAAAATCACCCCTCCTAGCAAAAGTCCACCCAAAAAACTCCCCAGCACAAATCCTCTTCTCCTAAATTGCCCCTCTTAACCCAAAACCCCTCTCCCAGCACAAATCACCCACCTAATTCCCCCACCTAGCATAAATATTTGCCCTCTCACCCTCCAAACACAGATTATCTTCCCCCAAATCACCCTCTTAGCAAAAGTCCCCCCAAAACACTCCCCAGCACAAATCCTCTCCTCCTAAATTTCCCCTCTTAGAACAAGATCCCCTCGCCAGCACAAGTCACCCTCCAAATCCCCTCCAACACAAATGTTTGCCCTCTCACCAGCCTCAAGCACAAATCCTTCCCCCCCATTCCCCACTCCTAGCACAAAATCCAATCCCCCAAATCACCCCTCCTAGCACACAAGCCCCCCCCCCCCCATTCATTTCCCAGCACAAATTATCTCCCCATAAATCTCACCTCTTAACCCAAAACCCCTCTCCCAGAACAAATCACCCTGCAATTTCCCATACCTAGTACAAATTCTTGCCCTCCCACCCCAAGCACAAATCCTACCCCCCCCCCCCCCCCAAATCACCCCTCCTAGCAAAAGTTTCCCCAAAACACTCCCCAGCACAAATACTCTCCTCCTAAATTTCCCCTTTTAGACCAAGATCTCCTCCCCAGCACAAATCACCCTCTTTTTCCTGTAAATATTTTTATTGCACCCTTTTGACCTTTTAGTAATAAATCTTACTTTCTGAAAGTGTTAAACTGTTTCTGTAGCTCCTTAATACAACTTACGAATTCCTGCCGTTGAAGAGCGCTACTATGAGTGTTTAACCCTCTGTATAACCTGTCTGCGGTGATAGTGGTATACAGATGATTATCCAATCATCCTAGTATATTGCTGATATTGCCGAGTTTCCTCTTTTTCCATACAAAAAGGAGGTGGTGGCAGTGTGAAGGGTTAATTGCGTAATTAACCTGACCCAGTAAAAATCGCTCCCAGGCTGTAGGTACATCGATTGTGGTCCCATTAGCTGGACAATTGGTGTGCAGGGTCCATCTGGGCGTGGCATTGTTATGCACGTGACATTGCGGTTTTAGATTGGCTAGTCCTTTGGTCACGAGTTTGGTGAGAAGGTCAGGGGTCTGACGCCGAGATCGTCACACATGCGATCGCTGTGATTGGACACAGCTGATCACATGACCGAGCCAACGTCTTTGGCTCTGTTGATCGGTGATCCACTGTGTCTGAGGGACACAGCGCACCACCGATCGCCGCGCTGCACGGCCCCGGAGCCGCACACACGCAGTTAGAGTTGCAGGACGTCATATGACATCCTCCCAGAACGAGAGAAACGCCTTGTGCCCGTCATTACCTTGTATGGTGGGCAGGAGGTGGTTAAAGGAGACTCTGCTGTGTAATTATCGCTGGATGTTCTTCAGCTTCCTGTGATTTGTGTTCCTGGATTCCTCTTTGTACTGATTGATCTCCTGTTGCTGACCCCGTTTGTTCCTGACCCTGCTCTGTGGATTCTGGATTCTGACCTTGGCTTGCCTTGGACTATTCTCGGCATGTTCTGTTTACATCCGTTTATGGTCCGTTCTGGAGTTTAACCATTTGATGCCCAGCCTATGACCAAATGGCGTCCGCAAAAGTGCATTACCTTTCCGGAAGGCCACCATATGGCGTCCTCCCGCACATGCGCAGTTCACGCAGTTGCAGAGCCACGCAGCGGCGCGATCTGTCACCGGCCGTGTACCTCGGACACGGCCGATGACAGATCTGAGTACCGGCCCCCGTTGCTGGTACCATGTGACCTGCTGTGACCAATCACAGCAGGTCACATGACAGTTGTATACAATGGATGGCTTCATTCATGCCATCCATTGTATACTAGTGCCTAGCTGTGAATGGTCACAGCAGGTCACATGCACATGTCATGTGATTAGCCATGGCCAAATCACAGCTAAGCACAAAAAAACAAAAACCCTGAATGAATCGATGTCATTCAGGTAAATGCTTCTTATAGCAAAGTAATTCTTTGCTGTAATCAAATTGTGTAAAAAAAAAAAAAAATACTGATCACTTCCCCAAAGTAGTACAATGTTACTATAGTAACATTTAAAATAAAAAAAAATAAAATAAAAAAAAATAAAAAAATATATATAAATTTTTTTTTTCATACTGTCACCAGTCAGTGTCCCTGATCACCGCCATGCCAGTTATATGATGACGCTGTACTGCACTGGTGACAGGATGTAAAAAAAAAAAAATAGTGAAAATATTTTTTTTTATTTTTTCATATTCCGAAAAATTATGACAAAAAAAATACGACTTCAAAAAACTCGCCATACCTCTTATGAAGTACGTCTACTTTGCAAAAAGGGGTCATTTGGGGGATATCTGTCCTGTCCTGACATTTGGGGGATATCTGTACTGTTCTGACATTTGGGGGATATCTGTACCGTTCTGACATTTGGGGATATCTGTACCGTCCTGACATTTGGGGGATATCTGTACCGTCCTGACATTTGGGGGATATCTGTACCGTCCTGACATTTGGGGGATATCTGTACCGTCCTGACATTTGGGGGATATCTGTACCGTCCTGACATTTGGGGGATATCTGTACCGTCCTGACATTTGGGGGATATCTGTACCGTCCTGACATTTGGTGGATATCTGTACCGTCCTGACATTTGGGGGATATCTGTACCGTCCTGACATTTGGGGGATATCTGTACCGTCCTGACATTTGGGGGATATCTGTACCGTCCTGACATTTGGGGGATATCTGTACCGTCCTGACATTTGGGGGGATATCTGTACTGTCCTGACATTTGGGGGATATCTGTACCGTCCTGACATTTGGGGGGATATCTGTACTGTCCTGACATTTGGGGGATATCTGTACTGTCCTGACATTTGGGGGATATCTGTACTGTCCTGACATTTGGGGGATATCTGTACTGTTCTGATATTCTTGGACCTCAAGATATTAGATTGGCTGTCAGTACTTCAGGATTGATCAATATTCAGATCTATACCATAGTTTGTGAACTCTATAACTTTCCTACAGACTAAATAATACATCCTAATTTGGGTTATTTTCACCAAAGACATGTAGCAGAATACATCTCGGCCTAAATTTATGAAGAACAATTATTTATTTGCAAAGTTTTATAACAGAAACAAAGAAAAACGTGTTTTTTTTCCAAAATTTTTGGTCTTTTTTGTTAATTTAGCAAAAAATAAAAACCCCAGCGGTGATTAAATACCACCAAAAAAAATCTCTAGTTGTGAGAAGAAAATGATAAAATTTTGGTTTGGGTACAATGTTGCATGACCGCGCAATTGTCATGCAAAATGTGAGAGCGCTGAAACCTGAAAAATGGCCTGGGGGGGAAGGGGTAAAAGTGCCCGGTATGGAAATGGTTAACAAAAGGTTAAAAAAAAAAAAAATGATGTTAATAGATGATCATCCGTTTATATCCGCTAGTGCACAGAAATACATGGCTGTCCGTTTCTCATCCGTAAACTGACAGAGGAAAAACGGAACGCCTGTGTGAAAGGGGTGTTTTTTTTCTTCCATTAAAAAAAACAGAATGGATGAAAAACGGATGTAAACGGACCAAAAACGATGTAAACAGATGAAAAACTGATGTAAACGGATGAAAAACGGATGTAAATGGACCAAAAACGATGTAAACAGAGGAAAAATAGATGTAAACGGATGAAAAATGGATGTAAACTAATGTGAACTGATCCTTTTTTTTGTTTTTAAAACGTGACTGAACTGATGAAAAAAACGGAATGCCCGTGTGAAGGGAGCCAAACTCTAAGGGTCCTTTCACATGGGATGGATCCGCTTGCTCAGAGGGGGATCTCTCCACTGATCCCCTCTGAACAAGCAGATGACAGCAGTCCACTGTCCTCTATGGGCGATCTGAAGAAAATAAACCGTCTGTCCGTTTCCATCCGACTCGATCCGACAGACGGGGAATTGGATCCCCATCCATCCCTTTTTTGCGGATTGGATGTTGGAGGGTGTAAACGGACACACATCTGTTTATACATTCTGCTCCATAAACGAGAATGGAGGTTCTGAACAGGGTGCACCTGAAAAATGGGCAGCCGGACCCAATCGGGACGTCCCTGTAAAAGAGGCCTTCGAAACAAAGCCCAGAGTAAGGCCGGGATCGGGCGTCCCGGGTCCCAATCGTTAGAACGGGACCCGGAGCTCTCAGCGTCACTCCGGTCTTTGTGCTGGGAGCGCGCCGTGCTGCACACTCCCTGAAGAAAGACAAGTACGTAAATATGCGACCCCACGGAGAAAAACAAAGTTCTGTGAGGCCGCATATTTGTGTGACGTCGGCGTCAAGGGGTTAACATACACCCCCCCCCCCCCCCGCAGCGGTTCGCATGAACGGGGTGCCATTCTGATGCGGTGTGGAATTCGCACCGCGTCAGTGTGAACCCGAGATTACAAGAACTGAAAGAAAAGTTGCAAAAAGTCCGAACAAACATCTCTGCGCGGTATTGTTTACAGGATATGCTGCTGTCGTCAGTTTCCCGGCAAAACAACTCTTTTCTTTATTTCTAGGTTTACAATATTAGACTTCAAGCAAATCAATTTGTCTCGAGTGCGTCTGATTACTCGGAATATAACCCGACCACTTCGGATTCTGCATCCCACGGGGAGCACTTCCACGTATTGCCCATTACAGAGACTCTCATAGTGCCTGCCCAGCGCCATGCGTCACCAGAGGATGGTTATGACAGCGGATGTCCCTGTAACCTTCACTGGAAAAGTTCTACATAACGTTTGGATGTAAAAATAATCGCATTCCTAAAAATGTAACATTGTTTCCATGTGTTGGGGTCATACGAGGACATGAGGAACCAGGTGGGCCAATCACCGATGGGTACGCATCATGAATAGACCCCTCTCCCCCAAAATCCCTCCTCCTAGGACAAGTCCCCCCAAATCACTTCTCAGCACAAATCCTCTCCCATAAATTTCCCCTCTTAACCCAAGATCCCCCCTCCCAGGACAAAACCACCCTCCAAGTTCCCCCACCTGGCACAAATCCTTTCCCTCCCACCCCCCAAGCACAAATCCTCTTTCCCCCAAATCACCCCTCCTAGCAAAAGTCCACCCAAAACACTCCCCAGCACAAATCCTTCCCTCCTAAATTTCCCCTCTTAACCCAAAACTCCTGTCCCAGCTCAAATCACCCTCCAAATTCCCCCACCTAGCACAAATCTTTGCCCACCCTACCACCCTCAAGCACAAATCCTTCCCCCAATTCCCCTTCCTTGCACAAAATCCTCTCCACCTAAATCGCCCCTCCTAACACAAGCCCCCCCTATCACTTCCCAGCACAAATCCTCCAAATTTCCCCTCCTAACCCCGAACCCTTCTCCCAGCACAGATCACCCTCCAAATCCCCCTCCTAGAACATATGTTTGCTCTCCCACTCCCCCAAACACAAATCCTCTCTCCCCATATCACCCATCTTATCAAAAGTCCACCAAAACGCTCCCCAGCAGAAATCCTCTCCTAAATTACCTTTCGTAGACCATGACCCCCACCCCAGCAGAAATCACCCTCAAAATCCCCCTCTCAGCAAAAATGTTTACCCTCCCACCACCCTCAAGCACAAATCCTTCACCACAATTCCCCCTCCTAGCACAAAATCCTCTTCCCCCCAATCACTTTCAAGCACAAATCCTCTCCCCATAAATTTCCCCTCTTAGCACAAAATCCTCTTCCCCCAAATAACCTCTCCTAGCACAAGCTCCCCCCCCCCAATCACTTCCAAGCACAAACCCTCTCCCCATAAATTTCCCCTCTTAACCCAAAATCCCTCTCCCAGCACAAATCACCCTCCAAATTCCACCACCTAGCACAAATGCTTTCCCTCCCACTTCCCAAGCACAAATCCCCCCCCCCACCCAAATCACCCCTTCTAGCAAAAGTCCACCCAAATCACTCCCCAGCACAAATCCTTCCCTCCTAAATTTCCCCTCTTAACCCAAAATCCCCCCTCCCAGGACAAAACCACCCTCCAAGTTCCCCCACCTGGCACAAATCCTTTCCCTCTCATCCCCCAAGCACAAATCCTCTATCCCCCAAATCACCTCTCCTAGCAAAAGTCCACCCAAAACACTCCCCAGCACAAATCCTTTCCTCCTAAATTTCCCCTCCTAAACCAAAACTTCTGTCCCAGCTCAAATCACCCTCCAAATTCACCACCTGGCACAAATCTTTGCCCACCCTACCACCCTCAAGCACAAATCCTTCCCCCAATTCCCCCTCCTTGCACAAAATCCTCTCCCCCTAAATCGCCCCTCCTAACACAAGCCCCATATCACTTTCCAGCATAAATCCTCTCCCCATAAATTTCCCCTCTTAACCCCGAACCCTTCTCCCAGCACAGATCACCCTCCAAATCCCCCTCCTAGCACATATGTTTGCTCTCCCACTCCCCCAAAAACAAATCCTCTCTCCCCATATCACCCATCTTATCAAAAGTCCACCAAAACGCTCCCCAGCACAAATCCTCTCCTAAATTTCCTTTCATAGACCATTACCCCCACCCCAGCACAAATCACCCTCAAAATCCCCCTCTCAGCAAAAATGTTTACCCTCCCACCACCCTCAAGCACAAATCCTTCACCACAATTCCCCCTCCTAGCACAAAATCCTCTTCCCCCCAAATAACCTCTCCTAGCACAATCCCCCCCCCCCCAATCACTTTCAAGCACAAATCCTCTCCCCATAAATTTCCCCTCTTAACCCAAAATCCCTCTCCCAGCACAAATCACCCTCCAAATTCCACCACCTAGAACAAATGCTTTCCCTCCCACTTCCCAAGCACAAATCCCCCCCCCCCCCCAAATCACCCCTCCTAGCAAAAGTCCACCCAAAAAACTCCCCAGCACAAATCCTCTTCTCCTAAATTGAACCTCTTAACCCAAAACCCCTCTCCCAGCACAAATCACCCACCTAATTCCCGAACCTAGCATAAATATTTGCCCTCTCACCTTTCCAAACACAGATTCTCTTCCCCCAAATCACCCTCTTCGCAAAAGTCCCCCCAAAACACTCCCCAGCACAAATCCTCTCCTCCTAAATTTCCCCTCTTAGAACAAGATCCCCTCCCCAGCACAAATCACCCTCCAAATCCCCACCAACACAAATGTTTGTCCTCTCACCAGCCTCAAGCACAAATCCTTCCTCCCAATCCCCACTCCTAGCACAAAATCCAATCCCCCAAATCACTCCTCCTAGCACACAAGCCCCCCCCCCAATCACTTCCCAGCACAAAATTATCTCCCCATAAATCTCAACTTTTAACCAGAAACCCCTCTCCCAGAACAAATCACCCTGCAATTTCCCATACCTAATACAAATTCTTGCCCTCCCACCCCCAAGCACAAATCCTACCCCCCCAAATCACCCCTCCTAGCAAAAGTCCCCCCAAAACACTCCCCAGCACAAATACTCTCCTCCTATATTTCCCCTCTTAGACCAAGATCTCCTCCCCAGCACAAATCACCCTCTTTTTCCTGTAAATATTTTTATTGCACCCTTTTGACCTTTTAGTAATAAATCTTACTTTCTGAAAGTGTTAAACTGTTTCTGTAGTTCCTTAATACAACTTACGAATTCCTGCCGCTGAAGAGTGCTACTATGAGTGTTTAACCCTCTGTATAACCTGTCTGCGGTGATAGTGGTATACAGATGATTATCCAATCATCCTAGTATATTGCTGATATTGCCGAGTTTCCTCTTTTTCCATACAAAAAGGAGGTGGTGGCAGTGTGAAGGGTTAATTGCGTAATTAACCTGACCCAGTAAAAATCGCTCCCAGGCTGTAGGTACATCGATTGTGGTCCCATTAGCTGGACAATTGGTGTGCACGGTCCATCTGGGCGTGGCATTGTTATGCACGTGACATTGCGGTTTTAGATTGGCTAGTCCTTTGGTCACGAGTTTGGTGAGAAGCTCAGGGGTCTGACGCCGAGATCATCACACATGCGATCGCTGTGATTGGACACAGCTGATCACATGACCGAGCCAACGTCTTTGGCTCTGTTGATCGGTGATCCACTGTGTCTGAGGGACACAGCGCACCACCGATCGCCGCGCTGCACGGCCCCGGAGCCGCACACACGCAGTTAGAGTTGCAGGACGTCATATGACATCCTCCCAGAACGAGAGAAACGCCTTGTGCCCGTCATTGCCTTGTATGGTGGGCAGGAGGTGGTTACAGGAGACTCTGATGTGTATTTATCGCTGGATGTTCTTCAGCTTCCTGTGATTTGTGTTCCTGGATTCCTCTTTGTACTGACTGATCTCCTGTTGCTGACCCCGTTTGTTCCTGACCTTGCTCTGTGGATTCTGGATTCTGACCTTGGCTTGCCTTGGACTATTCTCGGCATGTTCTGTTTACATCCGTTTATGGTCCGTTCTAGAGTTTAACCATTTGATGCCCAGCCTATGACCAAATGGCGTCCGCAAAAGTGCATTACCTTTCCGGAAGGCCACCATATGGCGTCCTCCCGCACATGCGCAGTTCACGCAGTTGCAGAGCCACGCAGCGGCACGATCTGTCACCGGCCGTGTACCTCGGACACGGCCGATGACAGATCTGAGTACCGGCCCCCGTTGCTGGTACCATGTGACCTGCTGTGACCAATCACAGCAGGTCACATGACAGTTGTATACAATGGATGGCTTCATTCATGCCATCCATTGTATACTAGTGCCTAGCTGTGAATGGTCACAGCAGGTCACATGCACATGTCATGTGATTAGCCATGGCCAAATCACAGCTAAGCACAAAAAAACAAAAACCCTGAATGAATCGATGTCATTCAGGTAAATGCTTCTTATAGCAAAGTAATTCTTTGCTGTAATCAAATTGTGTAAAAAAAAAAAAAAATACTGATCACTTCCCCAAAGTAGTACAATGTTACTATAGTAACATTTAAAATAAAAAAAAATAAAATAAAAAAAAATAAAAAAATATATATAAATTTTTTTTTTCATACTGTCACCAGTCAGTGTCCCTGATCACCGCCATGCCAGTTATATGATGACGCTGTACTGCACTGGTGACAGGATGTAAAAAAAAAAAAATAGTGAAAATATTTTTTTTTATTTTTTCATATTCCGAAAAATTATGACAAAAAAAATACGACTTCAAAAAACTCGCCATACCTCTTATGAAGTACGTCGGACTGTCTACTCTGCAAAAAGGGGTCATTTGGGGGATATCTGTCCTGTCCTGACATTTGGGGGATATCTGTCCTGTCCTGACATTTGGGGGATATCTGTACTGTTCTGACATTTGGGGATATCTGTACCGTCCTGACATTTGGGGGATATCTGTACCGTCCTGACATTTGGGGGATATCTGTACCGTCCTGACATTTGGGGGATATCTGTACCGTCCTGACATTTGGGGGATATCTGTACCGTCCTGACATTTGGGGGATATCTGTACCGTCCTGACATTTGGTGGATATCTGTACCGTCCTGACATTTGGGGGATATCTGTACCGTCCTGACATTTGGGGGATATCTGTACCGTCCTGACATTTGGGGGATATCTGTACCGTCCTGACATTTGGGGGATATCTGTACCGTCCTGACATTTGGGGGGATATCTGTACTGTCCTGACATTTGGGGGATATCTGTACCGTCCTGACATTTGGGGGGATATCTGTACTGTCCTGACATTTGGGGGATATCTGTACTGTCCTGACATTTGGGGGATATCTGTACTGTCCTGACATTTGGGGGATATCTGTACTGTTCTGATATTCTTGGACCTCAAGATATTAGATTGGCTGTCAGTACTTCAGGATTGATCAATATTCAGATCTATACCATAGTTTGTGAACTCTATAACTTTCCTACAAACTAAATAATACATCCTAATTTGGGTTATTTTCACCAAAGACATGTAGCAGAATACATCTCGGCCTAAATTTATGAAGAACAATTATTTATTTGCAAACTTTTATAACAGAAACAAAGAAAAACGTGTTTTTTTTCCAAAATTTTTGGTCTTTTTTGTTAATTTAGCAAAAAATAAAAACCCCAGCGGTGATTAAATACCACCAAAAAAAATCTCTAGTTGTGAGAAGAAAATGATAAAATTTTGGTTTGGGTACAATGTTGCATGACCGCGCAATTGTCATGCAAAGTGTGAGAGCGCTGAAACCTGAAAAATGGCCTGGGGGCAGGAAGGGGGTAAAAGTGCCCGGTATGGAAATGGTTAACAAAAGGTAAAAAAAAAAAAAAAAGATGTTAATAGATGATCATCCGTTTATATCCGCTAGTGCACAGAAATACATGGCTGTCCGTTTCTCATCCGTAAACTGACAGAGGAAAAACGGAACGCCTGTGTGAAAGGGGTGTTTTTTTTCTTCCATTAAAAAAAACAGAATGGATGAAAAACGGATGTAAACGGACCAAAAACTGATGTAAACGGATGAAAAACGGATGTAAACGGACCAAAAACGGATGTAAACGGATGAAAAACGGATGAAAATGGACCAAAAACGATGTAAACAGATGAAAAACAGATGTAAACGGATGAAAAACGGATGTAAACTAATGTGAACTGATCCTTTTTTTTGTTTTTAAAACGTGACTGAACTGATGAAAAAAATGGAATGCCGTGTGAAGGGGTCCAAACTCTAAGGGTCCTTTCACATGGGATAGATCCGCTTGCTCAGAGGGGGATCTCTCCACTGATCCCCTCTGAACAAGCAGATGACAGCAGTCCACTGTCCTCTATGGGCGGTCTGAAGAAAATAAACCGTCTGTCCGTTTCCATCCGACTCGATCCGACAGACGGGGAATTGGATCCCCATCCATCCCTTTTTTGCGGATTGGATGTTGGAGGGTGTAAACGGACACACATCTGTTTATACCTTCTGCTCCATAAAGGAGAATGGAGGTTCTGAACAGGGTGCACCTGAAAAATGGGCAGGCGGACCCAATCGGGACGTCCGTGTAAAAGAGGCCTTCGAAACAAAGCCCAGAGTAAGGCCGGGATCGGGCGTCCCGGGTCCCAATCGTTAGAATGGGACCCGGAGCTCTCAGCGTCACCCCCCGGTCTCTGTGCTGGGAGCGCGCAGTGCTGCACACTCCCTGAAGAAAGACAAGTACGCAAATATGCGACCCCACGGAGAAAAAGAAAGTTCTGTAAGGCCGCATATTTGTGTGACGTCGCCGTCAAGGGGTTAACATACACCCCCCCCCGCAGCGGTTCGCATGAACGGGGTGCCATTCTGATGCGGTGTGAACCCGAGATTACAAGAACTGAACAAAAAGTTGCAAAAAGTCCGAACAAACATCTCTGCGCGGTATTGTTTACAGGATATGCTGCTGTCGTCAGTTTCCCAGCAAAACAACTCTTTTCTTTATTTATAGGTTTACAATATTAGACTTCAAGCAAATCAATTTGTCTCGAGTGCGTCTGATTACTCGGAATATAACCCGACCACTTCGGATTCTGCATCCCACGGGGAGCACTTCCACGTATTGCCCATTACAGAGACTCTCATAGTGCCTTCCCAGCGCCATGCGTCACCAGAGGATGGTTATGACAGCGGATGTCCCTGTAACCTTCACTGGAAAAGTTCTACATAACGTTTGGATGTAAAAATAATCGAATTCCTAAAAATGTAACATTGTTTCCATGCGTTGGGGTCATACGAGGACATGAGGAACCCGGTGGGCCAATCACCGATGTGTACGCATCATGAATATACCCCTCTCCCCCAAAATCCCTCCTCCTAGGACAAGTCCCTCCAAATCACTTCTCAGCACAAATCCTCTCCCATAAATTTCCCCTCTTAACCCAAAATCCCCCCTCCCAGGACAAACCACCCTCCAAGTTCCCCCACCTGGCACAAATCCTTTCCCTCCCACCCCCTGAGCACAAATCCTCTATCCCCCAAATCACCTCTCCTAGCAAAAGACCACCCAAAACACTCCCCAGCACAAATCCTTTCCTCCTAAATTTCCCCTCTTAACCCAAAACTCATGTCCCAGCTCAAATCACCCTCCAAATCCCCCTCCTAGCACAGATGTTTGCTCTCCCACTCCCCCAAACACAAATCCTCTCTCCCCATATCACCCATCTTGTTAAAAGTCCACCAAAACGCTCCCCAGCACAAATCCTCTCCTAAATTACATTTCGTAGACCATGACCCCCACCCCAGCAGAAATCACCCTCAAAATCCCCCTCTCAGCAAAAATGTTTACCCTCCCACCACCCTCAAGCACAAATCCTTCACCACAATTCCCCCTCCTAGCACAAAATCCTCTTCCCCTCAAATATCCTCTCCAAGCACAATCCCCCCCCCCCAATCACTTTCAAGCACAAATCCTCTCCCCATAAATTTCCCCTCTTAGCACAAAATCCTCTTCCCCCAAATAACCTCTCCTAGCACAAGCCCCCCCCCCCCCCAATCACTTCCAAGCACAAATCCTCTCCCCATAAATGTCCCATCTTAACCCAAAACCCCTCTCCCAGCACAAATCACCCACCTAATTCTCCCACCTAGCATAAATATTTGCCCTCTCACCCTCCAAACACAGATTATCTTCCCCCAAATCACCCTCTTAGCAAATGTCCCCCCAAAACACTCCCCAGCACAAATCCTCTCCTCCTAAATTTCCCCTCTTAGAACAAGATCCCCTCCCCAGCACAAGTCACCCTCCAAATCCCCTCCAACACAAATGTTTGCCCTCTCACCAGCCTCAAGCACAAATCCTTCCCCCCCATTCCCCACTCCTAGCACAAAATCCAATCCCCCAAATCACCCCTCCTTGCACACAAGCCCCCCCCCCCAATCATTTCCCAGCACAAATTATCTCCCCATAAATCTCACCTCTTAACCCAAAACCCCTCTCCCAGAACAAATCACCCTGCAATTTCCCATACCTAGTACAAATTCTTGCCCTCCCACCCCAAGCACAAATCCTACCCCCCCCCCCCAAATCACCCCTCCTAGCAAAAGTTTCCCCAAAACACTCCCCAGCACAAATACTCTCCTCCTAAATTTCCCCTTTTAGACCAAGATCTCCTCCCCAGCACAAATCACCCTCTTTTTCCTGTAAATATTTTTATTGCACCCTTTTGACCTTTTAGTAATAAATCTTACTTTCTGAAAGTGTTAAACTGTTTCTGTAGCTCCTTAATACAACTTACGAATTCCTGCCGTTGAAGAGCGCTACTATGAGTGTTTAACCCTCTGTATAACCTGTCTGCGGTGATAGTGGTATACAGATGATTATCCAATCATCCTAGTATATTGCTGATATTGCCGAGTTTCCTCTTTTTCCATACAAAAAGGAGGTGGTGGCAGTTTGAAGGGTTAATTGCGTAATTAACCTGACCCAGTAAAAACCGCTCCCAGGCTGTAGGTACATCGATTGTGGTCCCATTAGCTGGACAATTGGTGTGCACGGTCCGTCTGGGCGTGGCATTGTTATGCACGTGACATTGCGGTTTTAGATTGGCTAGTCCTTTGGTCACGAGTTTGGTGAGAAGGTCAGGGGTCTGACGCCGAGATCGTCACACATGCTATCGCTGTGATTGGACACAGCTGATCACATGACCGAGCCAACGTCTTTGGCTCTGTTGATCAGTGATCCACTGTGTCTGAGGGACACAGCGCACCACCGATCGCCGCGCTGCACGGCCCCGGAGCCGCACACACGCAGTTAGAGTTGCAGGACGTCATATGACATCCTCCCAGAACGAGAGAAACGCCTTGTGCCCGTCATTACCTTGTATGGTGGGCAGGAGGTGGTTAAAGGAGACTCTGCTGTGTAATTACCGGATGTTCTTCAGCTTCCTGTGATTTGTGTTCCTGGATTCCTCTTTGTACTGACTGATCTCCTGTTGCTGACCTAGTTTGTTCCTGACCTTGCTCTGTGGATTCTGGATTCTGACCTTGGCTTGCCTTGGACTATTCTCGGCATGATCTGTTTACTTCCGTTTTTGGTCCGTTCTGGAGTTTAACCATTTGATGCCCAGCCTATGACCAAATGGCGTCCGCAAAAGTGCATTACCTTTCCGGGAGGCCGCCATATGGCGTCCTCCCGCACATGCGCAGTTCGTGCACTTGCAGAGCCACGCAGCGGCGCGATCTGTCACCGGCCGTGTACCTTGGACACAGCCGATGACAGATCTGAGTACCGGCCCCCGTTGCCAGTACCATGTGACCTGCTGTGACCAATCACAGCAGGTCACATGACAGTTGTATACAATGGATGGCTTCATTCATGCCATCCATTGTATACTAGTGTCTAGCTGTGAATGGTCACAGCGATCACATGCACATGTCATGTGATTAGCTGTGGCCAAATCACTGCTAAGCACAAAAAAACAAAACCCTGAATGAATCGATGTCATTCAGGTAAATGCTTCTTATAGCAAAGTAATTCTTTGCTATAAGCAAATTGTGTAAAGAGAAAAAAAAATACTGATCACTTCCCCAAAGTAGTACAATGTTACTATGGTAACATTTAAAATAAAAAAAAATTTAAAAAAAAATATATATAAATTTTTTTTTCATACTGTCACCAGTCAGTGTCCCTGATCACCACCATGCCAGTTATATGATGACGCTGTACTGCACTGGTGACAGGATGTAAAAAAAAAATAGTGAAAACATTTTTTTTTATTTTTTAATTTTCCGAAAAATTATGATAAAAAAAATACGACTTCATAAAACTCGCCATACCTCTTATGAAGTACATCGGACTGTCTACTCTGCAAAAAGGGGTCATTTGGGGGATATCTGTACTGTCCTGACATTTGGGGGATATCTGTACTGTCCTGACATTTGGGGGATATCTTTACTGTTCTGACATTTGGGGGGATATCTGTACTGTTCTGACATTTGGGGGATATCTGTACTGTCCTGACATTTGGGGGATATCTGTACTGTCCTGACATTTGGGGGGATATCTGTACTGTTCTGACATTTGGGGGGATATCTGTACTGTCCTGACATTTGGGGGATATCTGTACTGTCCTGACATTTGGGGGGATATCTGTACTGTTCTGACATTTGGGGGATATCTGTGCTGTTCTGACATTTGGGGGATATCTGTACTGTCCTGACATTTGGGGGATATCTGTCCTGACATTTGGGGGATATCTGTCCTGACATTTGGGGGATATCTGTACTGTTCTGACATTTGGGGGATATCTGTACTGTCCTGACATTTGGGGGGATATCTGTACTGTCCTGACATTTGGGGATATCTGTACCGTCCTGACATTTGGGGGATATCTGTACCGTCCTGACATTTGGGGGATATCTGTACCGTCCTGACATTTGGGGGATATCTGTACTGTCCTGACATTTGGGGGATATCTGTACTGTCCTGACATTTGGGGGATATCTGTACCGTCCTGACATTTGGGGGATATCTGTGCTGTCCTGACATTTGGGGGATATCTGTACCGTCCTGACATTTGGGGGATATCTGTACCGTCCTGACATTTGGGGGATATCTGTACCGTCCTGACATTTGGGGGATATCTGTACCGTCCTGACATTTGGGGGATATCTGTACCGTCCTGACATTTGGGGGATATCTGTACCATCCTGACATTTGGTGGATATCTGTACCGTCCTGACATTTGGGGGGATATCTGTACTGTCCTGACATTTGGGGGATATCTGTACTGTCCTGACATTTGGGGGATATCTGTACTGTCCTGACATTTGGGGGATATCTGTACCGTCCTGACATTTGGGGGATATCTGTACTGTTCTGACATTCTTGGACCTCAAGAAATTAGATTGGCCGTCAGTACTTCAGGATTGATCAATATTCAGATCTATACCATAGTTTGTGAACTCTATAACTTTCCTACAAACTAAATAATACATCCTAATTTGGGTTATTTTCACCAAAGACATGTAGCAGAATACATCTTGGCCTAAATTTATGAAGAACAATTATTTATTTGCAAACTTTTATAACAGAAACAAAGAAAAACGTGTTTTTTTTTTCAAAATTTTTGGTCTTTTTTGTTAATTTAGCAAAAAATAAAAACCCCGGCGGTGATTAAATACCACCAAAAAAAAGCTCTAGTTGTGAGAAGAAAATTATAAAATTTTGATTTGGGTACAATGTTGCATGACCGCGCAATTGTCATGCAAAGTGTGAGAGCGCTGAAACCTGAAAAATGGCCTGGGGGGGAAGGGGGTAAAAGTGCCCGGTATGGAAATGGTTAACAAAAGGTAAAAAAAAAAAAAAAGATGTTAATAGATGATCATCCGTTTATATCCGCTAGTGCACAGAAATACATGGCTGTCCGTTTCTCATCCGTAAACTGACAGAGGAAAAACGGAACGCCTGTGTGAAAGGGGTGTTTTTTTTCTTCCATTAAAAAAAACAGAATGGATGAAAAACGGATGTAAACGGACCAAAAACGATGTAAACGGATGAAAAACGGATGTAAATGGACCAAAAACGATGTAAACAGATGAAAAACAGATGTAAACGGATGAAAAACGGATGTAAACTAATGTGAACTGATCCTTTTTTTTGTTTTTAAAATGTGACTGAACTGATGAAAAAAACGAAATGCCGTGTGAAAGGGGCCAAACTCTAAGGGTCCTTTCACATGGGATGGATCCGCTTGCTCAGAGGGGGATCTCTCCACTGATCCCCTCTGAACAAGCAGATGACAGCAGTCCACTGTCCTCTATGGGCGGTCTGAAGAAAATAAACCGTCTGTCCGTTTCCATCCGACTCGATCCGACAGACGGGGAATTGGATCCCCATCCATCCCTTTTTTGCGGATTGGATGTTGGAGGGTGTAAACGGACACACATCTGTTTATACCTTCTGCTCCATAAACGAGAATGGAGGTTCTGAACAGGGTGCACCTGAAAAATGGGCAGGTGGACCCAATCGGGACGTCCCTGTAAAAGAGGCCTTTGAAACAAAGCCCAGAGTAAGGCCGGGATCGGGCGTCCCGGGTCCCAATCGTTAGAATGGGACCCGGAGCTCTCAGCGTCACCCCCCGGTCTCTGTGCTGGGAGCGCGCAGTGCTGCACACTCCCTGAAGAAAGACAAGTACGCAAATATGCGACCCCACGGAGAAAAAGAAAGTTCTGTAAGGCCGCATATTTGTGTGACGTCGCCGTCAAGGGGTTAACATACACCCCCCCCCCCCCCCCCCGCAGCGGTTCGCATGAACGGGGTGCCATTCTGATGCGGTGTGGAATTCGCACCGCGTCAGTGTGAACCCGAGATTACAAGAACTGAACAAAAAGTTGCAAAAAGTCCGAACAAACATCTCTGCGCGGTATTGTTTACAGGATATGCTGCTGTCGTCAGTTTCCCGGCAAAACAACTCTTTTCTTTATTTCTAGGTTTACAATATTAGACTTCAAGCAAATCAATTTGTCTCGAGTGCGTCTGATTACTCGGAATATAACCCGACCACTTCGGATTCTGCATCCCACGGGGAGCACTTCCACGTATTGCCCATTACAGAGACTCTCATAGTGCCTGCCCAGCGCCATGCGTCACCAGAGGATGGTTATGACAGCGGATGTCCCTGTAACCTTCACTGGAAAAGTTCTACATAACGTCTGGATGTAAAAATAATCGCATTCCTAAAAATGTAACATTGTTTCCATGTGTTGGGGTCATACGAGGACATGAGGAACCAGGTGGGCCAATCACCGATGGGTACGCATCATGAATAGACCCCTCTCCCCCAAAATCCCTCCTCCTAGGACAAGTCCCCCTAAATCACTTCTCAGCACAAATCCTCTCCCATAAATTTCCCCTCTTAACCCAAAATCCCCCCTCCCAGAACAAAACCACCCTCCAAGTTCCCCCACCTGGCACAAATCTTTCCCTCCCACCCCCCCAAGCACAAATCCTCTATCCCCCAAATCACCCCTCCTAGCAAAAGTCCACCCAGAAAAAAAATCCCCAGCACAAATCCTTTCCTCCTAAATTTCCCCTCTTAACCCAAAACTCCTGTCCCAGCTCAAATCACCCTCCAAATTCCCCCATCTAGCACAAATCTTTGCCCACCCTACCACCCTCAAGCACAAATCCTTCCCCCAATTCCCCCTCTTAGCAAAAGTCCCCCCAAAACACTCCCCAGCACAAATCCTCTCCTCCTAAATTTCCCCTCATAGACCAAGATCTCCTCCCCAGCACAAATCACCCTCCAAATCCCTCCCCAACACAAATGTGTGCTCTCCCACCACCCTCAAGCACAAAACCTTCACCAGTATTCCCCTTCCTAGCACAAAATCCTCCCCCCCCCAAATTACCCCTCCTAACACAAGCCCCACCCCAATCACTTCCCAGCACAAATCCTCTCCCCATAAATTTACCCTCTTAACCCAGAACCCTTCTCCCAGCACAAATCACCCTCCAAATCCCCCTCCCAGCACAAATATTTGCTCTCCCACCCCCCCCAAACACAAATCCTCTCTCTTTATATCACCCATCTTAGCAAAAGACCACCCAAAACACTTCCCAGCACAAATCCTCTCCCACCAAATTACCCCTCCTAGCACAAGCCCTGCTTCCCTCCAAAACACTCCCCGGCACAAATCCTCTCCCACCAAATCACCCCTCCTAGCACAAGCCCCGCTTCCCTCCAAATTACTCCCCAGCACAAATCCTCTCCCACCAAATCACCCCTCCTAGCACAAGCCCCGCTTCCCTCCAAATTACTCCCCAGCACAAATCCTCTCCCACCAAATCACCCCTCCTAGCACCAGCCCCGCTTCCCTCCAAAACACTTCCCAGCACAAATCCGCTCCCCATACATTTCCCCTCTTAACCCAAAACTCGTCCATCAAATTCGCATAAAAATGCTTCTTATCTATGCTGATGCGACTTTTAAAGTTGCATTGAAGTTGCTTCAAAATTGCAAGCAAGTTGCACTGCATAGTCGCAATGGAAATCGCTTCAAAAATCACTTTAGAATAGTGGGAAGTGATATAGAGAAAACGCAATACAAACAGCAGAAATGCGGAAAAAAACAATCATGAGTTGCAGTAAATTTTAAGCAACGTGGCAAAAATGCATATGTGATTTTTATGCATTTTTGATACTGAGAAAGTAGCCCAAAATGCAGAGCTTTGTACTTCTATTAGAGACCTCCACATGGAGGAAGAATATATGTGAAATACATTTTAAAAATATTCTTCCCAAATATATTGACTTATATTTGATATACTACAATTTTGGCCGTATTCAATATATATATATATAGTATGTTGAAATGCATTTTTATTACAAAAAAATATGAAAAATATTTTTAAAAATACATTTTCCAATATACTGTGTGTCTTTAAAAATACATTTAATCTACACTTTTGGAATGCTTTTACAGATATATGTAAACATAACTTTTTTATATGTTATATTTTGTAATATATAAAAAAGCATTTCAAAAGTCATTTTAACATATTTTCATATATTTTGTAATAAAAACGCACATAAAAACGCATTTCAACATACAGGGATATATATATATATATAATCCATCAGACTATCACCTACCCTCCTCACCTTCAGGCGCACCCTGAAAACCCATCTCTTCAGGGAAGCCTACCCCACCCTCACCTAACAGCCGATCTCCTCCACTCCTCCTACCACTCCATCCCCCACAGTCACTTCCTCCTGTACCACTTTCCTCTCCCTCCTAGATTGTAAGCTCCAAGGATCAGGGCCCTCGATCCCCTCGTGTATTGTATTGTTACTGTATTGTCTCATGTACTGTCCCCCTCGCTACTGTACAGCGCTGAGCAAACCTTTTGGCGCTACATAAATACTGTATAATAATAATATATTTATTGAAATATATGGAATACGGCCAAAATTGTAGCATTTCAAATATATGTCAATATATTTGGGAGGGATATTTTTAAAATATATTTCAAATATATTTTTCTTCCATGTGGGCCATAAAACAAGAGAATACCAAAAAGGTTACATGTCGCTTTTGAGCCAAATAATCTCCTCGCACTCCAGCATGAAAATGATGCCCAATTGATAATAAGTAAGTAAATGGATCAGTTGAGAACAATTATGAGCACTGGGTGATGAACACTAGAAGCTCATAGAGAATCATACAAACTAGTGATGACGAACGAGTGTTCCATGATATAATTATGGTATTAAAAGCGTGCTGTTCAAAATGATGGTCCCCTGGGGTCAGTTTTAAACTAAAAGTCCAACAAATAGGAAGCGCACTACCAAACAGCCAATTGATACAACAAATGTATGTGAAAAATGTCGATTGCATATATTGCACCTACTAAAAGATAATTGCTGAACTGACCATTTATTTACTTATTTTCAGTTATCATTTAATGCTGAAGTAAATTATTTTACCCATAGGTAAAGTCATGGCCAAAAGCCTTGTCCCCCCCCCCCCCCCCGCATTTCTGTCAGACAACGCACCACTTCACCCAGGAAATTGCTGCAATGACAAATGTTTCGTCATTCTCGTGTTTATTTCTTTGGTTTGTATCGGTGACACAAGGGGGAGAAACAAAAAGCCAAATCTGACCCATTCCACGCCAAACCCCAAAAATAAACAAAATTATTGGCACCTTCTCATAATTGTAAGAAATAATTGCATTCCAAGTGTGTGATGCTCCTGTAATTTGTCAGACTCCCCCGTATCAATGACCGGGCGCTAATAATATAGAAATCACACCGGCAACCAGTTACAATGGTGGAAAATGGCCTCCACCTTACTGTTGTGTGTCTCTGTGTGCCACATGGAGCATGGAAGAGAGAAAGAGCAGCAAAGAATTGCCTGAGGATTGGAGAACAGAAATGGTGGAAAAGCATGGACCATCTCAAGGTTACAAGTCTATCTTCAGACATCTTAATGTTCCTGTGTCCACCGTGCGCAACATTGTCAGGAAGTTTAAAGCCCATGGCGCTGTAGCTAATCTCCCTGAATGTGGATGAAAGAGAAAAATCGATCAAAGATTGCAACAAAGGATTGTTGGAATGGTGGTTAAAGAACCTCAATCAACTTCCAGACAAATTCAAGTTGACCTTCAGGCACAGGGAGTACTGTGTTTGCTCACACTATATGGCGCCATCTGAATGAAAAGGGACGCTATGGTAGGAGATCAAGGAGGACCCCACTGCTGACACAGAAATATGGTAAGAGATCCAGGAGGACCCCACTACTGACAGACATATGGTAGGAGAACCAGGAGGACCCCACTGCTGACACAGAAATATGGTAGGAGACCCAAGAGGACCCCACTGCTGACACAGAAATATGGTGGGAGACCCAGGAGGACCCCACCGCTGATACAGAAATATGGTGGGAGACCCAGGAGGACCCCACTGCTGTCACAGAAATATGGTGGGAGACCCAGGAGGACCCCACCGCTGATACAGAAATATGGTAGGGGACCCAGGAGGACCCCACTGCTGACACAGAAATATGGTGGGAGACCCAGGAGGACCTCACCGCTGACACAGAAATATGGTAGGAGACCCAGGAGGACCCCACTGCTGACACAGAAATATGGTAGGAGACCCAGGAGGACCTCACCGCTGACACAGAAATATGGGAGGAGACCCAGGAGGACCCCACCGCTGATACAGAAATATGGTAGGAGATCCAGGAGGACCCCACTGCTGACACAGAAACATAAAAAAAGCCAGTTTGGCATTTGCCAAAACCTACCTGAGGAAGCCAAAAATCCTTTTGGGAGAATGTTCTGTGGGCAGACGAAACCAAATTCCAGCTTTTTGGTAAAGCCCATCATTCTACTGTTTTCAGAAAAAGCAATGAGGCCTTTAAAGAAAAGAATCCAGTCCCTCCAGTCACACATGGTGGGGGGTCACTGATGGTTTTGGGTGGCTTTGCTGCTTCAGGCACTGGATGTCTCGACCATGTGCATGGCATTATGATATCTGAAGACTACCAAAAACTTTTGGGGTTCAATGTAGGGTCCAGTGTCAGAAAATTGGGTCTCCGTCAGAGGTCATGGGTCTTCCAGCAGGACAATGACACAAAACACATGTTAAAAAGCCCCAGAAGGGTGCGGCTGGGCGCACATCAAAGATGGCTGCTTAACTGCGGAGCTCCGGAGCATGGGGATCTAAAATAAGCTACAAAAGAGCCAATGTCTAGCTTTATCATGGTGAAGTCCTCGAGATTTGAGTACACAACCCAGCGGAAACATACCCGCTCTGTTACAGACCAGACACGCTGAGACTCTGGAGGCCTCATGATCTCCCCCGCCATGTTCCCAAGGCATCAACTCTGATTATCGTGCAGGAGCAGAAAGGAGATCTCGTTTTTCTTCCTCTCCTCCGCTGGCTAGTCTGGTGGACTTGCAGACTATTGCCACTGACATAAAATCCTCCCTTGCAACTGCTATCTCTGAACTTCAATCAGATGTCCAAGCCATGGTGGGAAGGATCAGCACAGTAGAGAAGATGGTGGAGAGACACGCGGAGGCTATTAGACAAACTCAGCGCTCTGCAGACCTTCATTTGTCTCACCTACTGGAAATGCACCGACACCTGGAAGACCTCGATAACCGAGGCCATTGACACAATATTCGGGTCAGTGGTGTCCCTGAACCTGCACTGGAACTTACGGTGAGTACCATATTTAATGATCTTCTAGAAAGGCCTGCTGATTCCCCCATTGAAACAGAATGGGCCCACAGAGCTCTGCGCCCCAGAGGAAGGGACACAGCATATCCTAGGGACATAATTTGTTGCCTGGTTAATTTCCCTCTCAAGGAAGCAATCCTGCAAACGACCAGAGACAGGGACCATATACTGTTTATTGGCCATGAAATCAAATTGTTTCAAGATTTATCCCCAATTACGCTACAGCAAAGTCGAGCTCTCCAGCCACTTCTAGAAAAGCTTTGAATCCAGGGAATCGCGTATCGTTGGCATTTCCCATTTTGCCTAGGACCAAGCATCGTGGCCATTCAGTCTCTCTCCGCACACCTGATGATCTGCAGGCTTTCTGCGACACCCTGAATGTCTCTGCGATAGCTCTACCGGAAGGGTATAGCTCCTTTTCTACCACCTGGATTGAGGTGACCAACAATTGCACCCCGAGAGCACAGCGGCATCACAACAGACACAGGCGCTCTCATCCCTCATCGTCACCGGATAGACACCACCGCAGGGATGATGAGAGCTTGGTTGCATCGCCTCCTCGTCGTAGAGACAGGCCAGAGTTTTAATGACACGAACCATATCATACCTAAGAGATCTTACTGTGGAGTTTTCCTCTCTACTTACATTTTCGGGCATTTTCTTGCTGATTATCCTTATCTTGGGATATAATATAGGATGCATCGCAGAATCTCAAGGTTCCTCTATGGACCTTAAGCCCTATAGCTTCATTACCTAGAAATTGCCATCTGTCTCCAATCAGACCATCAGACTACCAGTCCAACTTGGTGAGGTGGACCCCTCTCTGAGCAAGAATACCAATATTTCAGTTAAATATCGAAAGCCCGAACATTGTTTCCATTGCTTTCCTGTGCCTAAGACTTGGGGGCTAAGTTACTAGTTATAAGTCATTGCCAGGGGCGGACTGACCATTTGGAAACTCTGGCACTGCCCGAGGGCCCGGGGTCAGTAGGGGGCCCCATGAGATGCCCCTGGTACCTTTTTCATAGGCTTTTTTGAGTTTGGGCAAGGACACAGGGGCCACATGATCCCCTATTGCCCGGGGGCCCCATGAGTTGTCACTCCGCCCCTGGTCATTGCTTAAGCCTGAGGGTTCTTCACAGTGTGAGGTGTATTTGAGGTGTAAGCCGTGTTACCTCTGCAGGGTGTGGGACTTTTTGTTTTGCATTGCCTGTTTTACTGTGAGTCCCTTCTTTAACACTCTGAAGGTTTCCTTATCCATCCCTGAATCTATTATGAAGAGAAAGTTACTGTACTCAAAAGATGAATTCAACTTGTACATTGTTTTGTGCACTACCCGGATGCTCAGGCCAGGAAACTAAATAACCTGGGCCAAAAAGCTCTACCCCCCCACCCCCTATGTCTGCCTCTCCCCCTTCTCCCCTTTTCCTTCCCAGTTGCTCCCACCTCTTCCCTTCCCCTTCTTCAGCAGCTTCCCTCTTCCTCTACCATCCTTTCCCCCCTCCCCTTTTTTTTTTTCTTCTCTCTTTCCCCATCTCTCCCCTCCCTGCCCTCCATCCCTCCCTTTCCCCTTCCTGTTACCCCCTTTCCCCTACTCCCTGCTCCCTTACTCTCTGTTCTTCCCTCCTCTTTCCATTTCCTCCCTCCCCCCTTTTTTTTTTCTCTCTATCTGTGGGACGAGTCTTGTTGGATTTAATGTTCGGTCAGGAATTATGATTTCTAGCTTGCAATGCCAGCTCTTCCAGTTAAGGAACCTAAGACTATGTTATATCTTTGACCAATAATCTCCAGAGATATCAAAGAATATGGACGCTCTTGCCTGGCATCCCATTTAAACCTTTCCCTTTCAATGGTCAGAAGAAGCCATTACATATTTGGGCATACAGATTCCATCTAACTTATCCGAATTATACACCAGAAATGTTCTCCCGGTTCTGATCTCTAGACGCAAGAGTCTTCAACACTGGGCTGACTTGCATCTTGGTTTGGAAGGGCAGCTCTGCTCAAAATGATAATACTCCCCAGATTTCTCTGTCTGATGCAAACGGTACCCATTCACCTCCCTACTTCCATTTTTGCTGCCTACAAACGCTGCAGCTCACAATTTCTCTGGCAAAACTAACCCCCGAGAATTAAATATACTCGGTTAACTTGACCAAAGGCAAAGGCAATGGGAGGCATAGACCTTTCCGATCTTACCCTTTACCACAAGGCTTGTCTATTAATCCGTCTGGTGGACTGGAATATTCATAACGACCTAAAGAGCTGGATTGCTTTAGAACAAGTCAATGTGGACCTTCCTCTATGGAACATACCTTGGCTCCTACCTCAACAGATATCACCAGATGCAAAATCTCATCCCCTGATTGGCCCCACTTTAGAAGCTTATAGAAGTGCGTGCAAAGCATATGCTACAACTATCCATTCTGGCCCTTTAATATATTTGCGTTTTAACCCTACTTTACCTCCAGGTCTAGAACCTAATGTCAGCACTTGGTGGTAGTGAGCCCTTGTAGATAGTCAACTTGGGGTTCCCCAGGGCGCAGAGTCTAAGCCCCAGCCTGCTTCTTCACCAGAGCCCCTGATGGTGGGGATGGGCTTGCAGCAAGCTGGGACCAGGTCACGACCCCTGGGTACGCCCAACTGAGGATGAGGAAACCGCTCACGGGAGCAGAGTACAAAGGAAGGAGACAAACGAAATCCGATAGACTAGCCGAGGTCAGGGCAGACGGAAAACAAGCACAGTAGGAGAAGGAAGCCGGGATCGGTACTCAAGTAGTCAATGCAGGATACAGGCAATAGCAACACACAGGAGCTCAGACAACTAGGAAGTTGCTCAGGTAAGTGGCCTAGTCTGAGCATGTCTTATATAGGCAGGCAAACAAGGAGGCGGGCCAGGAAGTGATGGAAGGGAAGGAAATAAAACCCAGAGAACAGCAGACGATGCTCATAGATGAGCACAGACAAACACACATGTGAAAGGGATCAGGAACAGCACTACAGCAAGGAGGTAAGAACACAAACAAGAAACTGCAGTCTAACATGTGACACCTAACTTCCTATCCCATACTTGGCCACATAGAGACGTTCAAGCCCACCACATTTTCAAAAAAGGCAAACTTCTTTCACTAACAGAAATTAATGCCATTCTTGCTCCACACAAGATTCCACTTTGGACATACCTCCAAACAGGGGCGGACTGACCATTTGGAAACTCAGGCATTGCCTGAGGGCCCGGGGTCAGTAGGGGGCCCCATGAGATGCCCTTGGTACCTTTTTCATAGGATTTTTTGAGTTTGGGCAAGGACACAGGGGCCCCATGATCTCCTATTGCCCGGGGGCCCCATGAGTTGTCAGTCCGCCCCTGCCTCCAAATCAGACATTTCCTCACGTCTCATAGAACTGATGCTCAGTGGACCAGACCTCTGAGCCCCATTGAAACTTTATGTGATAAATCTCAACCCTCAAAGACATCTTATTTCGCGCTTATATGCCTCATTGATTGGGGAATTATCAGCCTTCTTTAGCTCCTCTTATTCACCATGGGAGCGAGACCTGGGGATCTCGTGTGAAGCAGAGGAATGGGAAGCGATCTGTAAAAAAGTGCATGAATGTAACTACCCAATAATAAAAATACATTTCAAATATACTGTATGTCTTTAAAAATGCAAAGCTACATTTTTGGAATGCATTTACAGATATATGTAAAAACAGATGTTAAAATGACATTTTTATATGTTAAAAAAAAAATCTGAAGAATATATTTTAAAAATATATATATTTTTAAATTTTTATTTTTTTTTAAATATATTCTTCAGATTTTTGTTGTTAACATATAAAAAATTCATTTTAACATATATTCATAAATGCATTCCAAAAATGTAGATTAAATGTATTTTTAAAGACATACAGTATATTTAAAAATGTATATTTAAAAATATTTTTTCATATATTTTGTAATACAAAAAGCATTTCAACATGCAGTATGTATATATATATATATATATATACACACATACACATATACATATATATACGCACACACACACACACACACATATATACACATATACATATATACACACACACACATACATACACACACACACACGGTGTATATATATATATATATATATATATATAAAAATATATATATATATATATATATATATACACTGTATAGATATACTGTAAATAAATTGTAGCATTTCAAATATATGTCAATATACTTTTATACTTTGGAAGAATATTTTTAAATATATTTTAAATACATTTTTCTTCCATGTGGGTCTAGGCCCTATAGATGCCATCTTAGAACTGGAGATCCTCCACTGCTGGAAGAAAATGTGGGTTTCCAACAATAAGAAACCGGGGAAAAGTGGCCAGGAGCTGTTCCTATTTAGGAAGAATTTTCTACAGTTATCCTCAGGACCTTGATATGAACCTACAACCTCTGATGTGTCTGGCAGTATCTCAGTTGCTGAGCCACCTGAGATGCTGGATAGCACTCTACCTGATTTCTCAGACAACCTTGCCTTGTATGTTGTTTCTCTTGAACCTTGAATCTTTTACTCCTCCCATGAAGTTTCTCTCTCTCTTGCCACTCCTGCTGCCACCCATATCTTTGCTACCACTTGTTGCTGACCTTTGGTTTGTTCCTTGATTATGCCTCTGCTTGATTCCAACTTGCAACCACTTGTTGTTGACCCTTGGTTTGTTTGCTGACTACGCTTCTGCTTGATCCCTACCTGCTGTATCTGCTACTGGATTCTGGGTTGCTAACCTCCTGGTGGGGCGATCCTTAGAATCATTACATGGTATTAACTATTGTCTTCTATTAAACGTGGACGGATGGCGAGTGTATATTTATAAATGCATTTTCCCGCAGCAACTAGTCCAACAGTTCTTTTCCAGAGGAATGCACTTAATCAGCTCAGAAACGGTTCATAAAACAAAAAAAGGTGCAAACAAGGCAGGGTACTTAGAATCATCAGAAACCTTCAGAGAACCCCCTTTCTCCTGTCACGCCTTAACCAAAAGAACCTTCTCTAATATATACCTTTTCCCATTTACCAAAGTGTCGAGCAATCTGATTGGTTGGTTTTATACTCAGTCCTCTTACTCCTCGACCTCTCCATGGCCTTCGACACAGTTGACCACCCCCTCCTTCTTAATAAACTATACTCCCTTGGCATCAGAGACTCTGCTCTCTCCTGGCTCTCCTCCTATCTATCCCAATGCTCCTTCAGCGTTACCTATAACGCCACCACCTCCCCCTCTCTGTTGGGGTCCCTCAAGGCTCTGTCCTCGGGCCCCTTTTCTTCTCCATCTACACCTCCTCCCTTGGCCAACTGATACACACCCACGGCTACAACTACCACCTCTACGCCGATGACACACAAATCTACCTCTCCACCCCTCACCTCACCCCTCACTCTCCGCCCGTATCGCCCACCTACTGAACGACATATCAGACTGGATGTCACTCCATTTCCTCAAATTAAACCTTTCCAAAACCGAGCTCCTAATTTTCCCCCCAGCCCGCACCCCCACCCTCTCCATCACGACCAACAACGCCACCATCAGCCCCACCCCGCAAGCCAAAGTCCTAGGTGTCACTCTAGACTCAAACCTTTCCTTCCAACCCCATGTCCAATCGTTGGCAAACTTATGCAGACTCCACCTCCGCAACATCTCCAAAATACGTTCGTTCCTAACCCCAGACACTACTAAACAATTCGTTCACTCCCTTATTATCTCACGTCTGGACTACTGCAACTCCCTCCTCACCAGCCTACCTCATCGCAAACTATCCCCGCTTCAGTCTATCCTGAACTCAGCGGCCAGACTCATCCACCTTACCAACCGCTCCGTATCCGCCACCCCCCTCTGTCATTCCCTCCACTGGCTCCACCCCCCTCTGGCTTCCGATTGCCCAACGCATTAAATTCAAACTACTAACATTGACATACAAAGCCATTCATAACGCTGCCCCAAACTACCTCACCGACCTGATACCCAAATACCACCCAACCCGTAATCTTCGCTCCTCACAAGACCTCCTACTTTCTAGCTCCCTGGTCTCCTCCTCCCACGCCCGACTGCAGGACTTCTCCAGGACTTCCCCCATCCTCTGGAACTCACTACCCCAATCCATCAGACTGTCACCTACCCTCCTCACCTTTAGGCGCACCCTGAAAACTCATCTCTTCAGGGAAGCCTACCCCACCCTCACCTAACAGCCGATCTCCTCCACTCCTCCTACCACTCCATCCCCCACAGCCACTTCCTCCTGTATCACCATCCCCTCCCTCCTAGATTGTAAGCTCCAAGGAGCAGGGCCCTCGATCCCCTCGTGTATTGTATTGTTACTGTATTGTCTCATGTTCTGTCCCCCACTATAATGTACAGCGCTGAGCAAACTTTCTGGCGATATATAAATAATGTAAAATGATAATAATGAGCATGTTTGATATGTGTCTTATGTATCTAGACCTAGAGCAGCTGTATGCATAGATTTTAATTAAAAAAGTTAAATAGATCCTCATATAAATCAGACTGCAGATGTACCTCATATATCATATAAAGAGCCATAAAAACCAAATGGGACTTTACTGGTACAGAAAGTGGACAACATCATGTTATTGTATAAAACGTTTATTGAAACATATCTTCCAAAAATTTACCATAAAAACAGTATTTTGGCTGGTCAGCCCAATATATCACAGCATAGTATATTATGACATCAAAGTGCTCCAGAGGTCGACGCGTTTCGCTTGTTAGCTTCCTCAGGACCCCAAAGGAGTTGAAGACAGTTTTTTCCCCCTTTTTTCATGTTTCTCCTTTTCCTTTCTCCCGGTTTGCCTTAGAATGCAATCTGACTATTGATTTATTGCAGGGCCTCAATATATGCGGCATGTGGGGAACTGGCCGTATGGGCGGATATTCATCTGGGACCTTTTTAACCACTATGTGGATGCTGCCACCCCTTATTACCACTCATGTTGACATGTGAGTTTGTGGAGAACGTTTTCTTTTGGTAGTGTTATGTAATGATTATAATTACTTATCTAACATGTTGCAAATATATTCACATCTGTACCTTCCAGCTAGGATACTGGACTGTTTTGGTCTTCAACTCCTTTGGGGTCCTGAGGAAGCTAACAAGCGAAACGCGTTGACCTCTGGAGTACTTTGATGTCACAATATATTATGCTGTGATATATTGGGCTGATTATTTAGCCAGAATACTGTTTTTATGGTACATTTTTGAAAAAAATGTTTCAATAAACATGATATTATGCAATAATATGATGGTGTCCACTTTTTGTACCAGTAAAGTACCATTTGGGTTTTATGGTTCTTTTCATCAAATAGATCCTCCTTGTCTTGTTTATGGCAGAACGACTCTTCACCATAAACAAGTACACTAGGAATATTCAAGACCTTTCCCAATCATCTTTACAATGCTGGCAGATTTGCAAATAATCTGCCTTGAAACGCCCCCTGACTTTCCACATATTTATCCAAAAACAGGTTAACCCAACATAACAAAAGGTACGGTATTTACCTCGTCCATAGAGTAACATAGTAAGGAGTCCTTGGCTATCCTTTTGTTCAATAACATGAAAAAAAAAAAGAAAACATTTTATATATATATATATATATATATATATACACACACACACATATATATATATATACACATATATATATATATACATACATACACGCACACACACTATCCTACATTAACCACTTCCATACCGGGCACTTTTACCCCCTTCCTGCCCAGGCGAATTTTCAGGTTTCAGCGCTCTCACATTCTGAATGACAATTGCGCAGTCATGCAACACTGTACCCAGACTTTTTCTCCACACAACTAGAGCTTTTTTTTTGGTGGTATTTAATCATACCTGAGGTTTTTATTTTTTGCTAAATTAACAAAAAAAGACCGAAAATTTTGAAAATAAAAACACGTTTTTCTTGGTTTCTGTTATAAAAATTTGCAAATAAATAATTGTTCTTCATAAATTTAGGCCGAGATGTATTCTGCTACATGTCTTTGGTGAAAATAACCCAAAATAGGATGTATTATTTAGTCTGTAGGAAAGTTATAGAGTTCACAAACTATGGTATAGATCTGAATATTGATCAATCCTGAAGTACTGACAGCCAATCTAATTTCTTGAGGTCCAAGAATGTCAGAACAGTACAGATATCCCCCAAATGTCAGGACAGTACAGATATCCCCCAAATGTCAGAACGGTACAGATATCCCCCAAATGTCAGGACAGTACAGATATCCTCCAAATGTCAGGACAGGACAGATATCCCCCAAATGTCAGGACAGGACAGATATCCCCCAAATGTCAGGACGGTACAGATATCCCCCAAATGTCAGAACAGTACAGATATCCCCCAAATGTCAGGACGGTACAGATATCCCCCAAATGTCAGAACGGTACAGATATCCCCCAAATGTCAGGACAGTACAGATATCCCCCAAATGTCAGGATGGTACAGATATCCCCCAAATGTCAGGACAGTATCCCCCCAAATGTCAGGACAGGACAGATATCCTTTTTGCAAAGCAGACAGTCCGACATATTTCATAACAGGCATGGCGAGTTTTTTGAAGTTTTTTTTTTTTTACATACTGTCACCAGTGCAGTACAGCGTCATCGTATAACTGGTATGGCAGTGATCAGGGACACTGACTGGTAACAGTACGAAAAAAAAAGATAATTTTTTTGTATTATTTTTATTTTTTTATAACATTTTTTTCTCTTTTTTTTCATATTTCACTATGACCAAAGTAGCATAATGTTACCATAGTAACATTGTACTACTTTGGGGAAGTGACCAGTATTTTTTTTTTTTTTTTAAATACACAATTTGCTTATAGAAATGAATTACTTTGCTATAAGCATTTACCTGAATGAGATCGATTAATTCAGGATTTGTATTTTTTGTGATTAGCTGTGATTTGGCCACAGCTAAATCACATGACACCGATAGGCTGTGATTGGCCCAGCTTGTGCATGTGATCGCTGTGACCATTCACAGCTATACACACTTGTATACAATGGATGGCATGAAAGGAAGCCATCCATTGTATACAACTGTCATGTGACCTGCTGTGATTGGTCACATGGCACTGGGAATGAGGCCGGTACACAGATCTGTCATCGGTACACAGATCGCGCTGCAGCGTGGGCCTGCGGGCATGAGTAATGCGCGTTCCAGAAAGGACGCTCTATGGCGTCCATCTGGAGGGACGAGCTGTTTGCCCAGCCGCCATCTGGCTATAGGCCGGGCGGCAACTGGTTAACATGCAGTCAAACTTCCACCATCCACAATGGTGAATACCAGTTAGTACTTGGACACCGCACCTCTGGTGGGCCTACATCATTCACCAGGGTGACCAGGTTGTGTACTTAGTCAGCTGGTCAGTGGAGGCCTCTCTACTGCTATAGCTACTGGTCTCAGAGCCTGACCCGACTGTGACAGCTAAACCACGTACAGGGGCGGACTGACCATTTGGAAACTCGGGCACTGCCTGAGGGCCCGGGGTCAGTAGTGAGCCCCATGAGATGCCCCTGGTACCTTTTTCATAGGCTTTGAGTTTGGGCAAGGACACAGGGGCCCCATGATCCCCTATTGCCCGGGTGCCCCATGAGTTGTCAGTCCGCCCCTGACCACGTAGTTCCTATGGTGGGGTGAGATTTAATTGAAGAGGAGACATCTGTGGAAACATCGGTCTAGTAATGTGGTTCAGTGACAGACCGTCTGATATAACGAGATGTCTGGCAGAGCAATCCCTCTCTCATCTATATGGAGATTAAGGACAGACCATTTCAGTATTGGCAGTTTATGGACCCACAGAAATATGTACGGGATGCTCGCTAATGCTCGTAGCAAGCACAGTACGCATGGCAAGATATTCAATTTATACACTCACTGGCCACTTTATTAACTCCACCTGTTAAATTGCTTGGTAACACAAATTGCTAATCAGCCAATGACATGGCAGCAACTCAATGTATTTAGGTATCTAGATGTGGTGAAGACAACTTGCTGAAGTTCAAACCGAGCATCAGAATGGGGAAGAAAAAAAGATTTAAGTGACTTTGAACGTGGCATGGTTGTTGGTGCCAGACAGGCTGGTCTGAATATTTCAAAAACTGCTGACCTCCTGGGATTTTCATTGTAAACCATTTCTAGGGTTTACAGGGAATGGTCCAAAAAAGAGAAAATCTCCAGTGAGTTACAGTTGTGTGGAGGAAAATGCTCTGTTGATGTCAGAGGCCAGAGGAAAATGGGCAGACTGGTTCCAGATGATGGAAAGGCAACAGTAACTCCGATAACCACTCGTTACACCCAAGGTATGCAGAATACCATCTCTGAATGCACAACACGTCCAACCTTGAAGCGGATGGGCTACAGCAGCAGAAGATCACACCTGTTAGACACCGCCTGGCGGGACCTCTAGCACTCCACAGAACAGGATTCCCCAGAGCGCGGAATCTAAGCCCCAGTCAGCTTGTTCACCAGGGCCCCTGATGGTGGGCATGGACTTGGAGCAGACTGAGACCAGGTTGCGGCCCCTGAGCACACCCGCCTGTGGTAGTGCGATCCACCAGAGGTGTGCACAGGTGGAGAGCCTGACGTGAAGAGGCGGACAGGCCTGAGCAGTGGTGACCCAATCTGTGCAGGGTGGATGATAGCAGGGCAGTAAGCGTGATCTGACGGGCCAGTTCGGTAACAGTGGGAGCAGCGTGGTAGAAGGCAGCAGGCAAAGAATAGTCAGGTCACTCGCCGGGTTCGGTAAGAGGAGTTCAGATCAATAGAAGTGTCCAGAAGAGTAATCAAACGAGCCAGGGGTCAGAGCAGGAGAAGTCAGCAAAGTCAGGGTCAGCAACGAATCAATCAGCAGGGAAATACACGAGCAGGAACAGGGTAAGAAGACCATACGGCAACTCGTGTCTGTGCAGGGCCGGTTTAAATACAGCGCCCTGCGCTGTCATTAGTGCCAGGCACGCGTCCACGAACGCAAGTGCATGCGCGACCGCCGTTGCCGCGGTCCTAGCGCCGGCTAGTTAGGGCGCATTGGCGTTGCGCGCCTGCGCAGATTAATGCACCGTCGTGCTTGCTGACAACACCGGGTGCCACTCCTATCAGCTAAGCACAGGAAACGGAGGCTACAATTGCACAGACTCCCCAAAACTGGACAATATAAGATTAGAAAAATGTTGCCTGGTCTGATGAGTTTCGATTTCCCTAGAGATGGTTGTGCGGGAAAATCCCAGTAGATCAGCAGTTTTTGAAATACTCAGACAGGCCCGCCTGGCACCAACGAAAATACCACTTTCAAAGTCACTTAAATACCCTTTCTTTCCCATTCTGATGCTCGGTTTGAACTTCAGCAAGTTGTCCTTACCACGACTAGGTGGCCCCCGATGTGGTCTTCTGCTGCTGTAGCCCATCTGCTTCAAGGTAGGACGTGTTGTGCTTTCAGAGATGTTATTCTGCAAACCTTGGGTGTAACGAGTGGTTATTGGAGTTACTGTTGCCTTTCTATTATCTCCAACCAGTCTGCCCATTCTCCTCTGACCTCTGACACAACAACTGCCGCTCACTGGATATTTTCTCTTTTTCGGACCATTCTCTGTAAACCCTAGAGATGGTTGTGTGGGAAAATCCCAGTAAATCAGCAGTTTTTGAAATACCCAGACCAGCCTGTCTGGCACCAACAACCATGCCATGTTCAAAGTCACTTAAATCCCCTTTCTTCCCCAGTTTGAATTTCAGCAAGCCGTCTTCACCACGTCTAGATGCCTAGTTGCTGTCATGTGATTGGCTGATTAGAAATTTTTGTTACCAAGCCACTGAACAGGTGGACCTAATAAAGTGGCCGGTGAGTGTAGGTTAATGTCAATGAATAATGACCGTTTTGTAGGCTCTGGTAGAAGGCAATATGGCAGTGGGTGTTTTCCCAGTGGGACTTGGGCCTGTATAACCGGAGGATGGCTTCTGCTGGAGGGGTGGCGGTTTGCGATGTTCCAGAAAGGAACTATAATAATGCTGTGAAAAGCCTCGTGTTAGTAATCTGGATATCAGTATATTTCCTCTAGGCAGGGGCAGTCCCTGAGCTAACCCAATTTGTGTTACCAAGCAATTGAACAGGTGGACCTAGTAAAGTGGCCGGAGAGTGTATATTACACCATAAAAAACAGAAGTTGGAGTGGAGAGAGAACGAAGTAGAACTGGGAGAGCCCACTGGCATATTGGTGGCCAAACATTGCATAGCTGAGTTTGACCATTTGAATGGAAAGTTCTCTCTCAACCATTGTAATGTCATGGGAGAAAGGAAAATGTTTAAAGATTTTGAGAATTAATCTGGAAATCATAGCAGGAGGAGGAAAATATCTACTTTCACCTTTATGACTTTGGAGTGTTCTCTGGCACCAGAACTTTCTCGCAAACTAATCAGGTTCTGGAGCAGTTGGTCTCCTACCTTTCGTGCTGGCCCACCACCATGTTTTTCCTGCCACCAGAATGACCCCAGTCTGCAAATGGAGGTTCTGGAGCAGTTGGTCTCCTGCCTTTCCTGCTGGTCCACCACCATGTTTTTCCTGCCACCAGAATGACCCCAGTCTGCAAATGGAGGTTCTGGAGCAGTTGGTCTCCTGCCTTTCCTGCTGTTCCACCACCATGTTTTTCCTGCTGTTCCACCACCATGTTTTTCC